>NC_085141.1:265873103-266030482 GCF_024139115.2 Armigeres subalbatus | reverse complement strand
TTAACGTGATTTGAATAGCTTCTTACGTCAGGGTTGTTAATCGATAAATTATCATCGTTAATTTAACGCCAACTTCGATAACGATAACACTTTTACGACAATGCTTCGTTGACGATAAAATGAGCGTTGAATGAGCGTTATCGTTATCGAGTATTGATGATTTTCGATAATTATCGAGTTAACTGTAACATGTACTACAGTTTGAAGTGCAATATTCACATGCTGGATTTGCAATATCTATTTTAAAATATTGTATCGCCTTACAATATTCGAGAACGCCTTTAACCGATTCAATCCGGATAGGTCATATATGACCCAAGACGAAAATCAGTTGTCGAAAATCAGTTTTAGAGATGCCTTGCTTTCTTCAGCAAAATGTTTAAAATTAACTGTTCCATCCAGGAAAAATATTGCCCAGGTCAGTTATGGTCACTAGGATGATCTAGATCATCCAAACTATCCTTGAGTTCTAATTTTGATGTCCTATGGAATCAACACCATTTTTACCACATTCTGATTTAATAATTGAAATTGAAATACTTTATGATAATATCCCACCTGTCCTGCAGTATAACAGATCTTTTTCAATACCTAAGATACTCCAACAGTTCTTGAACTCAGATCTTAATATTCAAATCGGTCAACAAAAGATCTACGATGTCCCCACTATTTTTATGAGTTGGGACAGCTCCACGTTCTTCATTACACCATTACAGACACACCACAGAATTCTTTCGGCATCTACGGCACTCCAAACTATCCTGAGTACAGATCCTAATATTCAAATCGATCAACATCAGATCTTCGATGTCCCCACTAGTTTTATGAGTTGGAATAGCTCCAGGATACCTCGTAACATAATTACAGACACCTCCATAATTCGTTCGACATCTACGGCACTCCAAACTCTCCGATCAGATCCTAATGTTCAAATCGATCAACATGTAGATTCGTTGTCCCCACTAGTTTTATGAGTTAGAGCTCCGGATACCTCGTAACATCAAAACAGACACTCCACAGAATTAGTTCGACATCTACGACACTACTATCCTTGAGTACAGATCCTAATATTCAAATCGATCAACATGCAGATCTTCGATGTCCCCACTAGTTTTATGAGTTGAATAGCTCCAGGATACCTCGTAACATAATTATAGACACTCCACAGAATTCGTTCGACATCTACGACACTCCAAACTCTCTCTTGGTACAGATCCTAATGTTCAAATCGATCAACATGCAGATCTTCGATGTCCCCACTAGTTTTATGAGTTGGAATAGCTCCAGGATACCTCGTAACATAATTATAGACACTCCACAGAATTAGTTCAACATCTACGACACTCCAAACTATCCTTGAGTACAGATCCTAATATTCAAATCGATCAACATGCAGATCTTCGATGTCCCACTAGTTTTATGAGTTGGAATAGCTCCAGGATACGTAACATAATTACAGACACACAGAATTCGTTCATATCTACGACACTCCAAACTCTCCTTGAGTACAGATCCTAATATAAGATCGATCGATAGAAGAGATCTTCGATGTCCCACTATTTTATGAGGTGGAATAGCTCCGTGATACTCGTAGCACCATTACAGGCACACCAGAGTTCGTTCGACATCTACAGCCCAAACTTTCCTTGAGTTACAGGATTTATTCAATAGCTCCAGGATACCTAGTACCTATACAAATCGATCAACTAGAAGATCTTTGATGTCCCCACTATTTTATGAGTTGAATAGCTCCATGAGACTTCATTAAACCATTATAAATACAACAGAATTCGTTGAACATCCATTATACTCCAAACTATCTGAGTACAGATAAATATTCAAAACGCTCACATAGAGATCTTCGATGTCTCAACTATTTTTATGAGTTGTAATAGCTCCACGGGATTTGGTTACACTATTAGAGACACGCCACAGAATTCGCTCGACATCTACGACACTCAAACTGTCTTTGAGCTAGATCCCAATATTCAAATCGATCAACACGAAGAACTTTGAGGTCTCCACTATTTCTATAGTGGAAATAGCGCCACGACTTCGATACACCATTTTAGATACATTACAGAACTCGTTGAACATCACGACACTCCAAACTGTCCGGGTACAGATCTCAATACTCAAATCGATCAACATGAAGATCATGTCATCCCATCTATTTTATGAGTTGGAATAGCTCTACTGGATTTCGTTACACCATTATAGACATTGGAATTCGTTGATGTACGACAATACAAATTGTCCATGAGTTCAATTCTTTATATTCAAATCGATCAACAAGAAGATGTACGATGGTCTAGCATGAGTTTACCGCCAAAAATTGTATGGTGAAGGACATCTGGGAAGATCGATATAGTACGTACAATTACTATTTTCAACACCCTCTCCCTTCGCCACTCTAATGAACCTCTAGTTCTTTTATTATTCGTCACGCAATTTGTGAAAACCACCTTACACAAATTTCATCAATAATGAGAGCATTTCTCGAAAAAAAATACAATGACCTGTTACCTGTTAGTCTGCTAAATATTTTTCGATGAAGAAGATTATTATTGAAAAACACTATTGATTCCTTTGGTTGCTTTCAAAAGTTTACTCTATTTGCATGTTTGCAGCAGTGCACCAGAGCTTAACATGTCGATTCGAAAGTTTTACTGAAACGCCTTCTGTTGACGATCTCGCAGAATCACATCAAATGGTTGCAGAGGAACTGAGAGAGATTTTTAGACAACGTTAGCTATTCTTCTTCTTCTTATTGGCATTACATCCCACACTGGGACAGAACCGCCTCCAGCTTAGTGTTCATTAAGCACTTCCGATTATTAACTGCGAGGTTTCACCGAGTTACCATTTTGCATTTGTATATCATGAGGCTAGCACGATGATACTTTTAGCACGGAAGTCGAGACAATTTCCAATCCGTTCTAGACCGGCACGGAATCGAACCAGCCACCCTCAGCATGGTCATGCTTTGTAGCCGCGCGTCTTACCGCACGGCTAAGGTGGCCCTTATAACACTATAGATGATAAAGGAACGAAAAATTTGGATGCATGTTTGTGATCACAATAAAACTTTTTTTTCGTACTTACGTATTGTGTACGTAATGATGTCCATTTGAGCAATTCAAGTAACAAGATTTTTATATAATGGTGTAATGATGTTCCATGATGGTTCTCCAACTAACAAACAAGCTTCAGAATCCATAGATCACTATTTGGTCTTTTAGACCTCCAATGTCTGAACTCATGTATGGCGCCTAAATATTCCGGAATTTATGATTTGTATATACTGGTATATTGATGTCCCATGGGGTTTCTACAACTGACACACACGCTCAGGATCCTAAAATTCACTCTGTTGTGCCTCGTAGACCTCCAATATCTGAACTCAAAAATCGTTTGGAATACCGTAGATGTTCTTGGAATGTTTCAATTTTCATATACTGTGTAATGATGTCTCATGGTTTTACAACTAACACATAAGCTGAGTTGCCTTTGAATCACTCTTTGTCTTGTAAAGATCTGAATTCAAGAAGTTGGAGTACTAGATACTCTGGGAATATTGTTTTTGTATATACTGGTGTAATGATGTTTCATGAGGCTTCTCAGCTAACAAGCTCGAAAATCAATGAATCACTCTGTTGGTCTTAAGACCTCCAGTATCTGAACTCAAGAATGTTTGGAGTACCGTTTATGTTTTGGTAACACTGCGATTTGATAAAAATAGTTTTATTATGTCTCAAGTAGCTAATGCCAACTTCAAATAAGATTGAGGCCCGTAAAACGCTTTTTGTTTATGTAGATCATCAAGATCTGACCCAAGGAAGGTTTGTAAGTCCTAGAAGATCTCAAAAAAATATTTTACCCTATTTCTACTTTTTATGTTTTGCATACGTTTTGAAGCAGAATGTTCAAAATTTATGTTGAAATACGACTAAACAAAAACGGATTGATCGGTTAACTTGGAATTAAATTAATTAAGCAATACGTAACTTAATTCAGATCGGACATATTTTTGTAACAAATCATTTTTCACAGGTGATCTCCGAATGAGAACTACTACGGCTCGTACCTTTTTCGCAATTTCATATATTGCGGGAAAATTCTCGACGATGTAAAGAATGTTCAGTAAAGTGAAAGATAATTGACAATTTGACATACATGGCTGTTGTTAATGTTTTTCGTAAGGTGAATCTTTAGCTGATATATGTAGGTGAAAACTATTCGAGATTTTTTATAGTGACAGCACAATTTGAAATACTGAGAATGCCGATATTTTCCGTCCCTAATACCAGTATTTACTTACTTGATACTTGATGAGCAACAGCTCCTCGATGAACCAACACCGAAAGAAGTATCCTTCTCCACTGGACTCGATCCTGGGCCAATCGCTTCCAGTCGCCCTGAACATTGAGCGCCCTCAGGTCCTCTTCAACCGCAAAAAGCCATCGGTTTCTCCATCCGGTTTCTCTACCAAATATTATCTTCACTTGACGTTCTTCCGGCATACGAACAACGTGACCAGCCCACCGTAATCTGTCGTGTTGAATAAGCTTAATAATATCCAGCCCCTTTATACACTGTTTAGCGCCGAGTATTGTCCGCAGCAACTTACGCTCAAACACTCCGAAAGCTCTCCGATCAGCCTCCTTTAACGTCCATGTTTCATGGCCGTATAAAGCCACCGTAAGAATCAGAGTAGTGTACAGCGCGAGTTTTATTTTCGTTTGCAGACTACGGGACTTAAGCCGGCTACGAAGTCCGTAATAAGCCCTATTTGCAGTTGCAATACGCCTTTTCACCTCGCGGGTAACATCATTATCGCACGTCACTCCAAGATACATAAATTATTCTACTTTTTCAAATTTTTCATCATCCAGCACCATTTCGCTACCATCACTACGCTACTATCACTACTACCACCACTACTGAACCCACGTTGATTGCCAGCGACCATGTATAGGGTGTTCAATAAGTTCGAATACACTTTCAAAAAATGCATGGGCATTTCGTTCCAGATTTTGAGAATTACGTCTTGAACTGGTCCAAATACTGACCTTGTATTAGTACAGCTTTAACATAATAAAGGATCAAACAGGAAAGTTAAGAGGGAAGCTGGAAGGTCGCAAAGTTTTGTCCAAAAAGCAAGGATGTTAACGATCATTCAGTAATTTGCGTTCGATCATTTAGTAGTTTGTCAATAACACATTCCAGAAACAGAATTTCAAATCATGTTGTATGGTGGACTTCTAGTGCGAAGGTTTTTCTAAAACTTTGCCTAATAGTTGAAATTGCCCCCATATTAGGCCTCAATCGCATTTTCCGTGTATGAATGGTTATCGTCCTATTGGAACACGTAGGGCTCATCTCCGTCTTAGCACGGGGTCACTGGGAGCGCTCCCTCGAGCGCTATACTGAACAGTAGATTCGAGAGTGCATCACCCTGCTTTAATCCATCTAAGGCAGCGGTTCTCAACCTTTTTGATGACTGGTACCCCTTGAGGCTTTATCAATGCTAGAGGTACCCCTTAAGATTTTTTTTCTGTAAATCCAAACTTTAGCCAGAATTGCGGCGTAATTTTTAAGCTACGTGCAAATGCACCAGGATTCAAAATGGTTATTCGCATGTTTTTACTTAACTTTAAGTCCAAAAATATATTTGAACCGTTCGTTGTTCATAGATATTCCTCAATTTAATTTTAAAATTTATTTTCTGCCTTCAACTAAAACTTCAAGAGTTTTTGTACTTCGATAGAGCGGTTGAAATTTTTAAATTAATTGTTAATATTTTTTTTGGCGATGCCGACAATAAATGAAAATTATAAAAAACAAAAACTATCAGTTTAATATAAATAACCGAAATAGGATTGATCTTTTGGAATCCTCAGAAATCGTTTGGGACAAACAAAATAAAATTTCTATAAATAATTGGACATTGGTTCTCGTTTCTGTAAAAAAATGATTTTATTCCCAAACTTTGATATTATGGAGGGGAAAATCCGAAAATTTGGAAAATTTGATGTAAACAATTTATGAATAATGTATCTTCTTACTCGTAGGCTTTAACAACAAACATTAAAAATAAATCAACAACCAACGTGTTTTGGTCACCTGTTGAAAATGTATCAAATGTACTGTGTTTAGTTTCCAAATTACATTAAACAAAATTTTACCCACCGCAGTACATATCAAAAAGTCCGTTTCTCTGTATGTTATGACTGTCTACAGTGTCGTTTAGTCCATCAGTCTGGTTTAATTTATTCATTCAATAAAAAGTATGTTTTTGATGCTTTTTTATTTAAAAATTCTTGGGTTTTTGATTGTAATACTGTGAATTGAATTCTGAGACAATATGATTCAGATTTCAATAATGTTTCTGGAAACTTGAAAGTTAATTGAGAGTAAATTTAAGTATATGGAAATTCACATGGGAAATATGTTTCAATTGTCGTAGAACTTTCAAATAGTGACGAATTTGATTGTTCATCTTCAATTTCTGTAATCAAATAAGTCAGCCAGAGATATAAGGTGGATGGATTTAGGTGTTGTACAGATGTCATTACCTCCCAGTACTTTCCACTCCATATTGTTTCTGACTTCAGCTATGGTCCGATGTTTGACATACTGTAATATTTTCAAACTCTAGAACTGAGACACTGATGCCTAATTCAAGAAATATTAAATTATATGGAAATATTTTGGTATCTTTTAGGTCACACTTATAGACAGTTCGGCTACACAGTTTTCTAAAAACAAAAAAAAATCATCGGATTTCAAACATCATCTATGTGCCAAAGTGTGTTATGGATGACAAAGCCTTAATTTCGAAGAAAACCCGCGTTTTCTCCTCTTTGTTATTATATTACAAGGAACTCTAAAAGTACCAAAACAAGCCCCGTCGGACGGTAGTTCCTTTTAGAAGTAGGCATTGTGAATTATTCAACAAGCTCATTGTATCACAAATGAGTTACAACTAAAAACTAAGGAGTAGGGTAAATCACTACTTGGGCCTATGGACCCGATTCCCGGCTCACTGCACAGAAAACTAAGGATTTATACTTTTTGGAAACCGTAGGTTTCTTCTTCTTCTTCTTCATTGGCATTACATCCCCCACTGGGACATTGCCACCTCGCAGCTTAGTGTTCATTTAGCACTTCCACAGTTATTAACTGCGAGGTTTCTAAGCCAAGGTACCATTTCTGCATTCGTATATCATGAGGCTAACACGATGCTATGCACGGCCCACGAAATTCAGGAAAAGTTGCTTCCTGTCATAAATATTAATTAAATAATGCAGTCGTATGCATGTTAGGCCGGGAATGGGGTAAGAAACCCTATTTCATCATTTTTTGAAGTTCAATACAATATCCGCCATTATGCATTTTTGTCTCAGGTACCCCCTGAGACCAGCGAAGGTACCCCCAGGGGTACATGTACCCCAGGTTGAGAACCGCTGATCTAAGGTAACAAATGACGTCGATATTTCATCCGCAACCCATACACTTGATTTCTATCCATCCAACGTTATACGAATCAGCCGTATCAGTTTCGCCGGAAAACCATGTTCTAGCATAATTTTCCATAATTCATTCCGTTCCACGCCGCCTTGAAATCAATAAGCAGATGATGTGTCTGCAAGTTGTACTCCCGGAATTTATCAAGGATTTGTCTCAGGGTAAACATTTGATCCGTCGTTGATCGGCTCTCACGAAAACCTGCTTGGTATTCGCCGACGAAGGACTCATCAAGCGGTCTCAATCTGTTCAACAGAATACGGGACATAATTTTGTACGCCGAATTAAGAAGGGATATTGCTCGGTAATTAGAGGTGTGCGCCGCCGCGCCACGCCGCCGCCGCCGATAGCTTTTGGCACGCCGCCGCCGCCGACATTTTTGCATCGTCGCGCCGCCGTTTTTAATTTGTCACGCCGCTGATCTATAATTTTCCACGCCTATTCATATTTTCAGTGGAAACTCCAAAGATTCAGTGCAATTTCCATACAATTTCCTGATAGATCTCTACAACTTTACGTTGAAACTCCAGTGAATTTTTCGTGAAGATACCAATTATTTACATGAAAATTCCATACAATATCTTGTTGAAATTTCGAAAAGCTCTCCGTGAAAACTAAGCTTGACAATTGCGAAGGAGTTCCCGTTGAAATTTAAAAAAATCTAATTGAAATTGAGTTTTTGAACAGTAAAGAGTCGTTCGGCAGAAAGCCACAAAGCTGAAAGTTGTTAGGCCGAATATGTCGTTTAACTCAAAAGACTATTTGGTAGAAGCCTTCCCGAGCAAAGCGATAACTTTTTTTTAATGTTGTGAAATTATCGATTATGTTTACTTAATTTGATATTTTTTGGTCGTTTTAACGGTTAAAATAACAAAGTTTAATTACAGAAATATCTTACTGTGACATTCAATCATAAACTATTCCTGCTGTCGATGAGAGCAAATCTAAAACTAATTTTGATATTGTTTTCCGATAACAAAATAAAACACAGTTTGATGTCATATCATTCAATTTAGTAATCTATAGCAAAATGAGATCAAAATTTGTAATCAATCATAATGTTTTATACATATTTGAGAACGAATTATGACTCAATTTGATGTAAAAACAAAATATGTTTTCTATATGATCTCATTATGTTTTCAGACTTCGTTGAATAAATATGTGAATATGTCCTTCTGCCAAATAGTCGTTTGGTCGAAAAGGGCTTTCGGTCGAAAGTGTCATTCGGCTGAATTGGTCTTTTTGGATATTTTCAAGACAATAACGGGAGAATCTTTTGATTTTCGCCTCAAAATTTCAACGATAGATTTCCAGTTTTCCAGAATAGTTATTCGAAAATTATTTTCAGATTTTCCACGGAAAAGTATCGAGAACTTTTTGGAATTACCAAGAGGAGCTCTTTGGATTTACCAAGGAAAGTTGTTTGGGATTTACATGAGAATCTCTTCAAATTTTTTGTTGTTCCAAATTTCTATAGGAAAATGTTCGAAATATCCACTAAATGAGTATTCTTTGAAATTCACACAGAAAATTGTAACTGGTTGAAGAGATGCTTTACGTTGACTTCCCCAATCTAGATTATGTAAGACGGCTAATTTTTTTTTTTTTTAGAGTTATTTTCTCGCAGGTAGAAATTCATCACAAAACTGCTAGTTTGGCTTAGCCAACTTTAAAACATCGAAAAAATGCTCAGATTTTTTTTGGATTTCTTCAGAAAATTCTTTCTATTTTCGATTAGAAATTCTTGGTAAGTTCCATTGACCGAAAGCGACAGACGGCAGAACTCCGTTTGCTCTACCAGGTTGTCCGGCCGAAACAATCATTGACCAAAAATGCCATTTTGCAGCAATAGTTTTTTGACAGAATGGGCTATTTGGCCGAAAAAGTCATTTGGTCCAACGGGTAATACGGCCAAATTTCAATGACTGATCCTCGTACTGAGCGGGTAATATGGTCAGAAATGGCCATTTGTATGGCGAAATGGTCTTTTTGTCTATTGACAATTGAACAAAATTCCGTGGCCTCTCTATTTTTAAGTCGATACTGGCCTGTAGGCCAAAAGACATCTAACCAGGCATCATTTAGCAAAACTAAACGTTTCACGGAAACTGTTATCTGGTCAAAACTGGATTGACCAAAAATGTAGTTTGGCCAAAAGCAATGGCTGTGGCAATGGCAAAAGGAAAATTTTGGCAGACTTGTAAAAAGTTGTTTAGCCTAACTATTTGGCTGAATTTGCCGTTTGGACGAAAAAGTCGTTTGACCGAATAAAGATCATTTGACCAAAAATGCCGTTTGGTTAAAAATGTCATTTTGTAGAAAGAGCCATTTGGCCAAAAAAATGTACTTTTGCAACCTTCTTTGAAAAGTGTTGTTCGGCTGAATTGATCATTTTGCCAAAATGACAATTATTCGAATATCAATTCGGCTTAATAGGACTTGGTTAGATGGCTTTTGGCTTGAAGGCCAGTATCTACTTAAAAAGTAGAGAGGTTACAAAATTTCGTTCAAGGGTCGTTTGATAATTAGCCTTTTCAACGTAAATGTTATTAGGCCAAATGGATGGATATTTTGGATTAAATTACCCGTTCAGTTATTGACATTTGGGCGTATAACCTGTTGGTATAAACTATATTTTCAGACAAATATTCCATTCTGCCAATCGACCATTTCGGCCAAACAGCATTTTTAGGCTGATGACCTATTCTGCCAAACGACCTGTTAGGGCAAACGACTATTTGGGCCAAATTACCAGTTCGGCTGCGTGTCGCTTGCGGCCAATGGGATTTTCCAACAATTTCTTATGGACAATACATTAATCGTTCGATAACTGAAACATGTTTTCGTTTCAGTTAGCCAATGGCGTTCGATAACTGCGACGCATTCAAGACTGCAAACAATTGTCAGACGGCGTCAGAATGGAAGTGCACCTGTTTGTTCAGCGATATGCAGCTATCATCGACATTGACATCGTTTTGAAGCTCAGCTGTCCGATAACTGCAAAACTGACGTAACTATAGAAATGCTGTTAAAAGCATTGCAGTTAAATTACTTTCAGTTATCAAACGTCTAATGTGCAAAGAATTTCCCGTAGAAACCCAATAATTTCGAACAATTTTTCGTGGAGACATTTTGAATAATCCTCCGCGGAAATTCTAAAGAAGTTTCCGTTAAACTTACGGACAATTTCTCGTGAACATTCCATTTCTTCTTGAAAACTCTTTAGTCTCCTGCGGAAATTATTAGGAAATTAACTGTTTTATTGTTGGCCATGCCAAGCTAGCCGTCTTTATTATTCTAGACTGAGAAAGCCAACGGTGTAACACCCATTCTACCAACCGCACTCTCCTACAATTATCAAGAATTTTCTGTGAAAATTTCGAAGAATACTCAACAGAAATTCAATAGAAACTTTTCGTAAATTTCTGAAGTTTTTCCTGTAGAAGTTAAGAACATTTTTTTGTGAATATTCTAAAGTTTCTCATGCAAATTGCGACGATTTTTCTGCTGAAATTATGGAAAAACTTATAGATTTTTCTGGAGAAGTTCATTAGATTTTTCATGCGAAATTCAAAAGATTTTTTTAACCCTTATGCGGCCAACAAAAAAAACACACGTGGATGGCCAACAGGGTACCCGTGTTCCCATAAATTGATATTCTCATAACTTCAACAATTTTCAACCGATTTAGATAATTTTGACAGTTTTGGAAACAGAAACTCATGTACTTTTTGCCCATTATCAAGGTTTACAGCTTATGTCCATGGTTATACAAGAAATCTTTGAAGTAAGGCTTAAGAGTCTACACGCGTAACCAAAGGCCATTCAACCAGTTTCAAAGATGCTACAAGCTCTTTGCGCTTCTTAGAATTGAAGGTGTTCACAGTATATGCTTTAAGTAATGCAAAAATCCCTGAAATGAGGTCTTAGTTATCCGAGAAATCTCTGGAGTAAAGCCTAAAGATCTACTCGCGTAACCAAAGGCCTATTATGCAAATTCAAATACGGTACATGCTCTTTGTGATACTTAGCATAGAATGCGTTCGCAATATATGTTCCGAGTCATCCAAGAAATCTCTGGAGTAAGGCCTTAAGGTCTACACTCATAACCATGGGTCTATGGACTTGTCTCAAAAGTGGTACATGCTCTTTGCGCATCTTGAAATCAAATGTGATCACTACATATGTTCTGTGCTATCGAAGAAATCTCTCGGATAAGTCCTCTGGCGCATTCATTGCATATGTTTATGGTCATCCAAGAAAATCCTGGAAAAGGCCTTAAGATCTACACTCGTAACCAGAGATCTTTTAGATTGTTTCAAAACTGGTACATGCCCTTTGTGGTTCATAGAATAGAACGCCTTTATTGCATAAGTTCATGGTCATTCAAGAAAACCCTGGAAAAGGCCTTACGATCTTCACGCGTAACCAAAGATCTTTCAGATTTTTTCAAACGTGTTACATGCCCTTTGTGGTATATAGAATAGATTGCGTCCATTGCATAGGTTCATGGTCAACCAAGAAAACCCTGGAATAGGCCTTTGAATCTGCATGGGTACACAGACATCTTTTGGCTTGTTTCAAAAGTGGTACATGCCCTTTGTAATACATAGAATAGAATACGTCCATTGCATATGTTTACGGTCTTCCAAGAAAATGCTAGAAAAGGCCTCAGGATCTTCACACGTAACCAGATACCTTTTGGATTGTTTCAAAAGTGGCATACGCCCTTTGAGGTACATAGAATATACCGCTTTCATTGCATATGTTCATGATTATCCAAGAGAACACTTGAACAATCCTCAAGAACTTCACGCGTAACCAGAGTTCTTTCGGGCTATTTGAATAGTTATACATGCCCTTCATGGTACATAGAATAGAATGCACCCATTTCAAATGTTCATGGTCATCCAAGAAAACCCTGAAGTAAGGCATTAGGATCTACACCGGAGATATATCAGCCTGTTTTAAATTTGGTACATGCCTTTGGGGTCCATGAATAAAATGCGTTCATGGCATATGCTAATGGTCATCCTAAAAAATTATGGAGTAAGACTTCTAGGCTTATCCGAATATCTAGAGGGTCTTTAAGGTCACTCCTTACGGAATCCAACGCATAACTGTCATTTTTATTATTTCACGCTAAGCTAAATCAAGCCAAATCAACAAAAATGACAGTTATGCACCGCCTCCGTATCGATTGGTGTGCCCCCGAAAAAGCGAGCACTTTGAAACTTGGATTCCGTGAGGAGTGTCCTTAATTTAATTTTAATATGCTACATGATCTTTTTTCCCGTTTTTTCCCTCATGTTCTCGGCGTGAAGTTGTATCGTTCCAATTTATTCACATTTTGCATTTCCAAAGAATAGACAACTTCATATTAGTGATATGAATGAAGTTTGTATACAACCTGGAACCAACAACAACAAGACAACAATAACTACTTGGAATGCTAATATATCAAGACGAGGTTTCACATCTTGTTTATTCTTCAATAACTGCCCAGAGCTATTGACAACAACTTGAACTACTTGAAATGCAAACATATACCAATAGCCTTCCGTTCGTGGGTTGATCTGCAGATCATTCCTATATGGAGTTCATAGACTACCTAGTACCATAGCAAAAACAAAAACTACTAGGAATGCGTACATTCACTCAAATGAGGTTGACCCGATTTTGTCACTCCCAGACTTTATCTACCTCTGATTTTGCCTAACCCGATTTTATCACGTTTTCGATCCAATTCGCCACAAACAACAATGATTTTCATGGAATAACTTTCACTGCCTGTAACTTATTATGAATCATTTATGAGAACCTGTTAAGAAGTTTGTAAGTCTCTTCGACAAAAAATTACGGATTCTATTCACGTATTTTGCCTTGCCTTCATTACGGAGCCCACGACAATGAAAATAACTACTCAAAATACAAACATATACCAAAAAGGGGCCTCACAACAAATTTATTTTCAAATAACTGCCTCAATTAAGAAGGTTGATCCACCGACCTTGACTCTGTTTCATAGACTACCTGGAGCTCAAAACAACAACAAGAACTACTTGGAATACAAACATATACCAAGATAGGGTCACTAAACTTGTTTATTCTTCGATAACTGCCTCCATTACGGAGATTGATCTACAGAACTTCGGTGGGGTTTGATCCCACGAAACCAGTACGCTAGACAGGTGCTTTCCCTACTAAGCTACGAAGGACCTCCGTCGTCCTCCGCAGCTTAGCAAGTACTGATGAAACCAAATTCACAGCACCGGCATGTAGCCGAACTCTCGCAATACATTCTTAGAACTAACTCTCTCATATATATTTTTGTACAATGCCAACCAAGTAGGATGAGTATTTAGTATTATCTGGCTCCTACACATTTGCTTCATCACCAACGGCGCTCGATGAAGTAGGGTTGTGTGAGATTGTGCCAGTTGGTCGTCGTCCCAATCCGACCACATAAGCGAAGAGAGATCGCCTTTCGAGTTCAGTACATTCAAAGTTAATTGCCAATGTTCCGAGTATTGAGCCACCCGGAGTGGAAAGTAATTACTATGTCTGAAACTCGATTATGCATATGCACAACATGTGATAGATTAAGTTCTAAAAAGGTATTGGAGGAGAACCACTATCTTCCGTCCCTCCCAGTTGTTCTTCAATAACTGCATCCGTTACGGAGGTTGATCCACCGACCTTGACTCTATAGAGTTCGTAGACAACCTGGAGCCCACGACAACAACAAGAACTACTTGGAATACAAACATATACCAAGAAAGGGTCACGCTACTTGTTTATTCTTCGATAACTGCCTCCATTACGGAGATTGATCCGAAGATCTTGACTGTATGGAGTTCGTAGACTACCAGGAACTCACGACAACAACAAGAACTACATGGAATACAAACATATACCAAGAAGGGGTCACATAACTTGTTTATTATTCAATAACTGCCTCCATTACGGAGGTTGATCCACAAACCTTGAATCTATGAAGTTCGTAGACTACCTGGAGCCCACGACAACAAGAACTACTTGAAGTACACACATATACCAAGAAGGGGTCACAAAACTTGTTTATTCTTCAATAACTGCCTCCATTACAAAGATTGATCCACAGACCTTGACTCTATGGAGTTCGTAGACTACCTGGAACCAATGACAACAACAAGAACTACTTAGAATACAAACAAATACCATGAAGGCGTCACACAACTTGTTTATTCTTCGTTAACTGTCTCCATTACGGAGATTGATCCACAGACCTTGACTGTATGGAGTTCGTAGACTACCTGGAACTCACGACAATAACAAGAACTACATGAAATACAAACATATACCAAGAAGGGGTCACACAACTTGTTTATTCTTCAATAACTGCCTCCATTACGTAGGATGATCCACAGACCTTGAATCTTTGGAGTTCGTAGACTACCTGGAACCAACGACAACAACAAGAACTACTTGGAATACAAACATATATCAAGAAGGAGTCACAAAACTTGTTTATTCTTCAATAACTGCCTCCGTTACCGAGGTCGATCCCCAGACCTTGACTCTATGGAGTTCGTAGACTACCTGGAGTCCTCGACAACAACAAAAACTACTTGAAGTACACACATATAACAAGAAGGGGTCACGCTACTTGTTTATTCTTCGATAACTGCTTCAATTACGGAGATTGATCCGAAGATCTTGACTGTATGGAGTTTGTAGACTACCTGGAACTCACGACAACAACAAGGACTACATGAAATACAAACATATACCAAGAAGGGGTCACGCAACTTGTTTATTCTTCGATAAACGCCTCCATTACGGAGATTGATCCGAAGACCTTGACTGTATGGAGTTCGTAGACTACCTGGTACTCACGACAACAACAAGAATTACTTGGAATACAAACATATGCCAAGAAGGGGTCACAAAGCTTGTTTATTCTTCGTTAACTGCCTCAATTACGGAGATTGATTCGAAGACCTTGACTGTATGGAGTTCGTAGACTACCTGGAACTCACGACAACAACAAGAACTTCATGAAAAATAGATATATATCAAGAAGGGGTCACACAACTTTTTAATTCTTCAACAACTGCCTCCATTACGGAGGTTGATCCACAGACCTTGAATTTGTGGAGTTTGTAGACTACCTAGAACCAATGACAACAACAAGAATTACTTGGAATACAAACAAATACCAAGAAGGGGTCATACAACTTGTTTATTCTTCAATAACTGCCTCCGTTACTGAGGTTGATCCACAGATCTTGACTGTATGGAGTTCGTAGACTACCTGGCGCCCACGACAACAACAATAACTACTTGGAATACAAACATATACAAAGAAAAGGTCACGCAACTTGTTTATTCTACGTTAACTGCCTTCATTACGGATATTGATCTGAAGACCTTGACTGTATGGAGTTCGTAGACTACCTGGAATCAATGACAGCAACAAGAACTACTTGGAATGCAAACATGTTTTGAGAAAAGATCATTGGATGACCCGGAACATATACTGTAAAAGCATTATATGCTAAACACCATAAAGAGCATGTACCGTTTTTGAATTTGCACGATAGACGTTTGGTTACGTTAGCAGACCATAAGATCTTATTCCAGTGATTTTTTGGATGACTGAGGCCTTACTCCAGGGGTTTTGGGAGACCCAGAATATATACTGTGAACACCGACTATTCTATGAAGCGCAATGAGCATGTAATATATTTGAAACTGGTTGATAGGCCTTTGGTTACGTGTGCAAACTCTTAAGCCTTACTTCAAAGATTTCTTGTATAACCATGGACAAAACCTGTAAACCTTGACAATGGGCAAAAAGTATACGAGTTTCTGTTTCCAAAACTGTCAAAATTATCTAAATCGGTTGAAAATCGTTAAAGTTATGAAAATATCAATACCTGTCATCCGGCCATCCACGTGGTAAAACAAAATCGGATGCCCCTCCTCACTGTATCAACGTGATTTTCTCACAGACGCTACATTTTATGGAGTTCTTAGATGTCACCGAGTTTCAGCTTTCAGCTTTAAAAAGTCATTGAAATATCACCACTTGAAGTTGAAAAAGGAACACGGGTACCCCGTCGGCCGCATAAGGGTTAATGTCTTGAAAATATCCCAAAAAAATGCAAAAAAAAAAATTTTGAAAATCGTAATGGAAAAATCGTCACGCCGATTCACGCCGCCGGCTAAAATGGCTTTCGGCGTGACGCCGAAAACGCCGCCGCCGCCGACCAAAATTTTGACAAACGCCGCCGCCGACGAATATTGGACCGGCGCACACCTCTATCGGTAATTGGCGCATTCCAATCTGTGCGCTTTCTTAAAGAGAGGGAAAATGAAGCCGTCCAACCAGCTAGCAGGCAATTCCTCGTCTTCCCATATTTTCGACATAATATGATGCAGAACTTCATACAGCTGCTCACTGCCATGTTTGAGCAGTTCAGCCGGGAGCTGGTCGTTCCCCGCAGCCTTATTGTTTTTCAGCTCTTTTAGAGCTTTTTTAACCTCATCTAGTGGAGGCGACTTCACAGCTTGTCCATTGTCGCTAATATTTATTCTGCTCACCGATGTACCGTCACTTCCACTATTCAACAAAGTCTTGAAGTGTTGCTTCCACCTGGCAGCCACTTCGGTTTTATCTGTCAGCAAATTCCCTTGTTGGTCGTTGCACATGACGGGAAATGGCGCTGTCTTTCTCCGCACGCCATTGACAGACTCATAAAACCTCCGCATATCGTTCTGCTCCATTTTTTTCTGCGCCTCGCTAATCACTTGTTCTTCATATTCTTTCTTCTTCCTGCGGTGGGTTCGTTTTTCGGCTGCTCTTGCCTCCTTGCATCAATCTCTATTCGATCGGGTACCCAACACCAACATCCGGGTCCTCCAAGAAGTTCATTGGGAAATAAATCAAAAATTTCATCGAATTCTCACATCCATTTATATTAAAATTGTTATAACGATTTCAACCAGAAATACTTCCCCAAATTTCATCAGACATTTTTTTCAAAAACTCCTTCAGGACTTGTTTTATGGTGCATTATAAGAACTTCTTCGAATATTCCCACAAAAATTCTAAAAAGTTTCCAAGCTATTTCTTGGAAATCTATTGAGAGATTTATAGAAGTATTTTTGAAGTAATTCCAACGGAAACTCCTGGAGGAACTCGAAGAAGATAAGGCAAGAAAATTTGTGGAAAAAATTCCAGTGGCAGAATTTGAGTGGAAGTACCAGGAAAAAAATTGGAGACATTCGGAGGAATTCCTGTAAAAGTTTCTGTGGGAATTGAAGGGAGAATTTCAAATATATATAATTTCTGTGTGGTATGAATCAGTCTATAACTTGGATCAGTCTATGAAAGCCCTTGTACACCCTGTCATTACTGCTGGCAGTTGTAAGGAGGATTCTAAAGTGCAAGGACATCGAGCTGTGTTGGGTGATTCTCGGTTGGAGTGAAAGCTACATATTTGGAGATCCTGCCAGGAGTTTATTTCTATTTATTGTAGCAAAAACGAAGAATCACCCAGCACAAGCTCGCTGTGATGGTGTAAAAGGGGTTTTCCTACTACTCATCCGAGCGCGCAAAGGAGTTGTTGTGTTTTTGTTTTCATAACAGCAGTGCACGCACAGTAGTGAAAATCTAACAAATTGAGTATGGTTCATTTGTTCATTTATTTATTTAGTTTACAACTAAACCGATAACACTGAATCAACAATTTGACGCCACAATACAAGGTTCGAGGCCGCATCCTCGAATGCGCCTCACGCTCGCCAAGTCGTTTTGCACCTCAAATTGAGTATGGTGCAATTTGTTATATTGATCAAGTACATCATTGTTGGTCGATGGGTTTGATGCTGAGACTGATCGGGGTGACGTGGCATAGTGTGGAGGAGGTCGGGCTAGATTGAGGAAATAAAACGCCTAGTCACTGTTACGGTTTATTTTATTTTACTTCTCCTAAGTGACAAATGTTGAATGGAATTGTGTAAGTACCATTTCTAAATGTTCTGTGTTTGGGCCAAAACTTAGGCAATAAAAATCATAGATAACAGAGATTCCCAGACACAGACTCTAATAATTAGAGACAATTATTGTTGGTGCCACATGGCACAAATTATTTCAGGTGCCCAAATAGGATCTGAATCCTACTACACCAAATAGAGCTATGTATTCAACGCTTTGGCTGTTGTAGACAAAATGCAAAGCGCAATGAAAACACATTAGCGGGATTTGACTGATGGAAAAAATTTTTATAAGGAAACCTTGTCACATCTTGCAACGGGTAACACATTGGACGTTCCTCTCGGGGCACAGAGAGATCGTCAGTTATTTTTATTTGTTGATTGTAGTGTTAATTATTTATTTTAGTATGTTCGTAAAACTTTTTTTTGTAATATAACTCCCCGACGGGGAATCGAACCTCGGTCTCCCGCGTGACAGGCGGGGATACTTACCACTATACTATCGTATACCACATGGATTTGGAATTGTTATTGCTTCCTTTGGGGCAACATAGACATTCACAGAGTGTTGGCGTATTGGAACGGCATTTCCAAACAGATGTTATTGTTTGCTTGTTTTTATAATGAGGCTTTCAGGTGGATTGAGGAATTGAGCTTGTGACTGGACCTTGATGATTAGGGTTGTTAAGGTTGTGAATGGTTAAAGTTTGCATGCAACTTTGTGACTAGTAAAGAATTGATGTGGAGGCTTAATGGATTTGTTGGATGCGGATCAAGATGGCCGCGCATTGAAGTGACGGCAAAGATGTCCTACACAGTTGGCAAAAAATTTGCTCTTTTATTTTTCACAATTTTTAAGAATCAAATAAAATTTATTTAGTGAGTGCAACTAATAGATGGATATTTAAGTTTTCGAAATGTCACTTCAATCTAACAAAATGGTGCTCACCAAATGCACGCGGTCGCATGCACAGCAAATACACCGGCATGTATTATTTTGACAGATCACTGTGACGGAAGCGGATCGGGATAACCACGTAATGGAATGTAGGAAGCGGATTGGGATGACCTCGCAATGGAATGCAGGAAGCGGATCGGGATGACCGCGCAATGAAATCTAGGAAGCGGATCGGGATGACCGCGCAATGGAATCTAGGAAGCGGATCGGGATGACCACGCAATGAAATTTAGGAAGCGGATCGGGATGACCGCGCACTTGAATGTAGGAAGCGGATCGGGATGACCGCGCAATGAAATTTAGGAAGCGGATCGGGATGACCACGCAATGGAATGTAGGAAGCGGATCGGGATGACCGCGCAATGGAATGTAGGAAGCGGATCGGGATGACCGCACAATTAAATTTAGGAAGGGAATCGGGATGACCTCGAAATGGAATCTAGGATGCGGATTCGGATAACTGCGCAATGAAATTTAGGAAGCGGATCGGAATGACCGCACAAAGAAATTCAGAAAGCGGTTCGGGATGACTGCGCAATGGAATGTAGGAAGCGGATCAGGATGACCGCGCTATAAAATTTAGGAACCGGATCGGGATGACCACGCAATGGAATCTAGGAAGCGGATCGGGATGACCGCGCAATTAAATGTAGGAAGCGGATCGGGATGACCGCGCAATGGAATGCAGGAAGCGGATCGGGGTGATCGCACGATGAAATTTGGGAAGTGGGTCTAGAGAACCGCGCAATGTAATGTGGGCAGCGGATTGGAATGACCGCGTAATTCAATTTAGAAAGCATGACCGGTAAGGTATGATCGCGCAATAAAAAGCAATAAAAAGAAACGGATCGGGGTGACCGTGCTATGAAATCCGCGGTGAGGTATTAGAGGGAGATCTGTTGTTCGAATAACTTGAACCTCCTTTTCAGCAGGCCAATTGAGTCGATCAATAGCTGACCAATCGCGTCTTTCACATGAATCGTTGCATTCATCTTCGTCCCGGTTGCTATGGCTTCCTCATCTTCGTTGGCAAGAGATTCCGCCCACTATCGCTTGTCCCGTCGACTTGAGTGCTTTACTTTATTTTCCAGAGCCGAGTGTCGTTGATGGGCTAAAATTCTGTCCTGTCCTTTGCTTTTTGTTCGCGGTTTTGGCTACTTTGGCTTACTCAATCTTTCTTCAAGTCTCATCGGTGATGCATAGTTTTCTCTGGGTGATGTGAAAAAGTTTGGTAGCAAGCCTCGATAACTGTATATACTGTATTGTCGTGTCCTTATTTTCTATAGAGAGTAATAAGTTCGATTGTAAATGGTTTCATGTTTTTTCCCCAAATGCATAATAGTTGGAATTGAAAAATTACCAAATGAGTAAGTTTACAAGTCAGTTGACATGATTTATTTTTATATGTCTCTACTCTATTAGATGGTATTGCTTACTACATTCCGGTTTGAATGTTTCTTTCGTTTTTGTTGTAAAATGTTTGCGAGCAATTTAGTTATATGGACTGATTATAAGAGAAGAGGGAAGGCGTGTGGTATGAATCTGTCTATAACTTGGATCAGTCTATGAAAGCCCTTGCACACCCTGCCATTACTGCTGGCAGTTGTAAGGAGAATTCTAAAGTGCAAGGACATCGAGCTGTGTTGGGTGATTCTCTGTTGGAGTCAAAGCTACATAATTTCCAAGGAATTTTCGCGTATATTCCATTTCTAGAGAAGTTTGTTTGGAAATGTCCAGAGGAATTTCCAAAGAAATTACTAAAGAATTCCAAAACGATTTTATATGGAGGAAAGTTTTGGGAAATACCTAGAGGGATTGAATTTCAATTTCAAAAAGTATTCTGAAAAAATCTGCAGCAATCTCCGGAGGAGTTACCTGAGGGACTTCTGGACGAACTCCCTGAGGTACTTCCGGACGAACTCCCTGAGAAATTTCCAATTGGAATTCCTGGATAAAAAAATCAAGCAATTCTCGAAGAAACTTTCTGAGGAATTGCCGGAGTAATTTTGATTGAACTTGTGTATAGGAGTGGACGATCTTGATCCGTTTTTTTTCTGGATCGATTTTTAAAACCTCATTAATCTGTTTTGTATTCGATTAATTTTGACCAATTTTTAATTGAATCGATTTTTTGGCTGCTAAAACAATTAGTCTTACATTTCAATAATTTCTACAATCAATGAAAAAGTAGCATAAATTACATTGAATATTACTAAAGCTGTTTGCAAGAATTGATCAATATCGAGATATGTACAGCACATCGAAATTTCGCCTAACCTAACGTATAAAGCACAGTTACTGACAGCAACTTACAGGGGTTAGACAAAAAGGTTGAGAAAGGTAAAATTATGTCGAAATTCAAATCATCATAACTTTGCGTACAATAATCCGATTTTGATAAAATCAGGACCATCAGAACCGGGCACTTTTTTTGTATACTGTCTCCCTGTAAAACCTGAGATTGGTCCTTGGCCACCGTAGATGTTCCGGGTTTTCCGAAGGTATGTTCAAAATGCATTTTTTCCACTGCTTGTCATTTTATGTGACGTTTACTTTCATCATGTATTATGCTTTCTCCAAAAACTAGAACTAATATGCCGGCCAATGGTGGCTGTAGATCGAGAATCCATCGAAACTACTCAGAGATATGGCCATTTCCGTAAAAACGGTTCCGGGAACATGATGGAATGATAACAGATCGGAATAATGCAAATATGGGTATATCTATGTTCATGGCTTTGCGAGACGATGATTACAGAAACATTTCCAGAATGATAATGTCCACTGCCACCCTTATAGCAGGTTCCAAGGGCCTTCCAGGAGGGACCGGTTTTGGCACCGTGTGGAACTATGCATATATGGGTGTCAAAATTCATATTTTCCCAAGACGATGAATATAGGATCTTTATTAAAGATACATTATGGTGACTGTAAGACTCTCTGGCCAATTTGTAACAGGTTCCGGGTGTTCTGCGAAAGTGACATTTGTTCAGGATGTATGGCCAATCCCGTACCGATTTTACGAAAATGGCCATATCTTTGCGTATACCAAACGAATTTTCGATCTGCAGCCAGCATCGGTCAGCTTATTAGTTTTAGTTTCCAGGGAGAGTATAAAACATGATGGCAGTAAACGTCAGATAAAACGACAAGCAGAAGAAAAAATGCATTTTTAACATATCCTCGGAAAACCCGGAACATCTCCGGTGGCCAAGAGCCAATCTGAGGTTTTACATGGGGACAGTATACTAGAAGAATTTCCGCGTCCGAAGGTCCCGGTTTCATAGAAAACGGATCATTCTACGCAATGTTATGTCAATTTGAACATCGACAAAATTTAGCCTATCTTAACTTTTTTGTCTAACCCCTGTATTTCCGCCACACATCTAATAGTAATTCTTCAAAACAGCTTTTGCTTTTTAGAGAGCTTTTCTTTTGTAACGGTAGCGTTTTTGTATAAACATTGTGAAAAACGCAAAATAATTTTAAAAAAATCTCTAGAATCGTGGTATCATCATGATTAATGATATTCATCACTTCAACAATATTATGTAGGCTATAAAAATAGCAAATTTTTCTTCACGTATTTAATCGAACCTAATGTAGAGCATCATGGAAGAATAGTGCTGCTTCATACTGCTCCGTAATAAGGATGCTTTATTCTTAAATAAATAAGTAAGGGCTCTGCGAAACTCAACTGAAAAATTTCTGGATAATTAACTCAAGGAAACACGTTGACTGTCATGTCAACGTACTTTAAGCTACGGAAAATTTTGAACGAAATCAAGATTTTTTCCATACTCCGATATTAATGGAGAGAAGGTTTCAAAAAATTCAATTGATCTTCGGAATGCAGTTTTACTCAAGTTCTGCTGCAAGCACTGCTGACGTGTTCACCTGGCTTCAAAAACACTTTGAAACATGCTGTCGTTATTTGTGTGACAACTTATAGTGACAATAATCCTTGTAAATAAATGCATAAGGTCATACAGTTGGAGTTCTGCTAAACCGTACCAAGAGGGTTTTAGACTGTCTTGTAATACTTTGCTAGTAAAAAGAACACAAAACAATATTCGTATCTTTGTTTGCACTTATTTGATAAATATATCTTCGATTACTAATAAGAGTTTGCGTTTTGTAAACAATAACAATCGCAACACGTTGTTTTGTGCGCAAAATTGGTTGATTTTCCATTCATTGGCATTTGGTGCGAATTGGCAGAACACCGACCATATGATTATTTAAAAAAAAAAGCTTAGAACACTTTCTGCCAACTGAACCGAAAAAAATGGAGTTGCAAAAGAGTTTTCTCGTGTCAAATCAGAAAGAGCAGAAACAGTAGTATTGACTCATCGTCACGGCAATAAAACCTACAGAATTAAATGTCTTCACAAGTATATTTAACAAAATATTTATTTATAGAAAAGATTTTGTCAAAATTTTATTTTTTACTAGCAGAGCATGAGCATGAGCATGAGCATGATTGACCGCCCACGGTTGCTCCTCCGTTATTGCCAGGTCAGCTGTAATTACACAGAGAACCAACAGATGATATTTGGGACTAACATCATCCTCAATGTGTAAAAACTGGTAACCAAAAAAAAGGCAATACCGACGCCGGCCGTGTCCGAATGCAGGTCAATTGAGGAATGGGTAGGAAAATGTTGACGTGAAACTCGCTTTGATGGAAGCCGACGAGTCATCTGCACTTCCACGAGAAATCACTGGGGTTTTGGATATAGGGGGTAGGAATTGTAGCAGGGTTCGTTTTGGTAAACGGTTGCCGTGTGTAACGTGTAGTGATTATGAACATACAAAGCAGGACGAAACAACGCAGATCTCGAGATCATTTTTTCAAACACGTTTAATAGTGTACTAATTATTAATATTTTTCTATCATACAAGGCAGAACAACATAACGCGGAACTCCTTCTGTACTTTCAAACGCGTTCGATCGTACACTTCAAATTGTTCATCCATCGCGAGGATAAGCTCAAAGTGAGCGAATGTTCATTTATTCCATGACTAAAACGCCTACAATATTATTTCTTTAACGCGAGAATATGCATCGCTCAAAGTGAATCCTTTTTGAAATATTCATAACGCGTAGAAACAATAAAGAAAAATTATGGAATTGTTTGAGCTATTAGTAAAAATGCATTGTGAGGTGAATTTTTATCCAAAACGACGACGACGACGACTTCTTGAGGAATGTTTCGTATTTCAATATTTTTCCTCCCAGAACGAACAAGCGTGTAATCGACTCAAACGAAGTTTACTTCCCTGCTCAACTATTTAATCACTCGAATGCAATGACTGACCACCGCTACCAGCTTCGCGGTATCTGAGGAGAACTAACCTAGGGCTAAAAACCTCACTAATAAAGATAAAAAAAACTTTGCGGCACCAGCCTATGCGTGCAGCAGAAAATCAACCGTCAGAGATAAATACAACGAAATTCATCAGAACTAAATTCCCTAAAGAACGATATTCATCTCGAAAAAAAACAGTTGCACCATATGATTAATCAAACAAATAAACAACTAAATATGACAGTGAATTTTCGTCTATATGGTATTTATACTAACAGTCATATCACTTGATATAAAATACTATGGTGTCATAGTTAACATATCTAACTCACATTGAAAACAATGTTATTGACGACGCGCATCATTAATTCTTGTAAAAAAAAGACATAATAGGGCCAGGCCTGAGTCGACTGAAACTAGATAGAATTCATACAATTCATATAATAAATATAGTGAAATTTGTGAGAAGCATGAATTTCAATATAATGTACGATACGATTTTCTATACTTTACCGTTCTAAATGTTTCTTCTTCTTCTTATTGGCATTCCATCTCCAACTGGGACATTGCCGCCTCGCTGCTTAGCGTTCATTCAGCACTCCCACAGTTATTAACCGCGAGGTTTCTAAGCCAAGTTACAATTTTTGCATTCGTATATCATGAGGCTAACACGATGATACTTTTTTGCCTAGGGAAGTCGAGACAATTTCCAAGCCGAAAACTGCCTAGACCGACACCAGGAATTGAACCCAGCCACCCTCAGCATGGTCTTACTTAACAACCGCGCATCTTACCGCTAGGCTAATGAGGGCCCCGTTCGAAATTATTATTTCCAAATTTGGAAATATTTAGCCTGCTGTACATTAAAACACAAGACACATAGGGACACGGCAGGTATTTCCGTCCATCGTCGTAGGGGCTAAAACCAACGAAAGCAACGTACATTTGCTAGAACTCCACTATAGCAGAACGTTTCTCCTGAGCTTACGATTTGGTACGTATGAGTTTTACAAAAAGGCGTCTCTTCTATTGGTTTTCGAGACCATGACGAACAGGCGAAAATACCTGCCGTGTCCCTACTAATGAAATGGCGGGCATTGAGAAGCTTTTAATTAATAGTCAATAACTGAGGAAAAGCCAATAGAATACCACATTGGAAAGCAGGGCAAGCCTCAGTTGGAATGCAGAGCCATTGAAGAAGAAGAAGAAGAAGAAGAGTTTTACTACTAGCTACTATCAAAAGTCCCCGAAGACACCAAGTGTCTATCGATCATAGACATTATAGGGTATGTTTAAGCTACATATTTATGTAATCTAAACTGGCATTTATTGTTTTGAAGGTGTACCTATATAATAGAATCTGGGACTGATTGTTTGGTAATACTTTCTTCGTTAAAGATGAGCGCTTATCTGGTTACAACACTCGCGGCTCCTATAATTTATTATATCATAAGTATTCACAGAAAATGTTATCGAAAGCATATTGATGTAGAACTTAGAGAAAGTAGATGAAGGTAATGCTGTTCGTATTTAGTTCTATTTAGTTGTCAATCGGATGCAAATCATCATTGAAGAAAATAAAACAGAGGGTGTAAAAGGAAACGGCTCACCGGATATAACTGTAATTCATCCAAACATTGGAAACAGCACCATTACTCCTTGAATTTGTAACCGAAGAGCACTTTTTTAAATGTTTCTGTTCAATTTTCAATAAAACTCACTGATGAAAAAAAAAACTCGGAAGACGAAAAAAATGACGTCTACTTCTTCTCAAAATTTTATGTTTCACTAGCAGACCCGACGAACTTTGTTTCGTCTAAAATTGATTTATTTTCTTATTAGTTCTCGAGATATACAGAAATTTCGGGTTCATTTGTATGGGAGCCCCCCTTTCCAAAGAGGGGAGGGGTCTCGAACCATCTTAAGAACCTTCCCCGGCCCCAAAAACCTCTGCATACAAATTTTCACGCTGATCGGTTCAGTAGTTTCCGAGTCTATAAGGTTCAGACAGACAGAAATTCATTTTTATGTATATAGATATATAGATATGGAACATCATTTTGTACGAAGCTTTTAAATTCTACGGCCCGCTTCAACAGATCAAAATTGCAATGCGGCCCTTGATAGTAAGCGTGCTGGGAACCACTGATTTACGTATTCCTGAAAATATTAAAAATTATGAAATATCGTAAAAAGTGAGTGAGTGAGTCGATTATTTTAGAATCGTTTTTTTTTTTGCTTTCGATTTTAACATACATCGATTTTTACAGTTCCTGAGAATCGATTCATCTGAATTGATGTTTTTTTTTTTTGAAAACGCCCATCCCTACTTTTATAAGCATGCAGGGATACATTTATTTTAGGAACTTTCCGGAAATACTGGAGAAACTCCCGAAGGATGTCTGGAGAAACTTCTCAACTAATTTCTGGTGGAAGCTGCAGAAGAATTTCTAGAGTAACGTCCGGAATAGTTCCTGCAGGAACTTCTGAAGGAAATCATGGAGCAACTTCTAAAGAAAAGCATGAAGGAAACTTCTGAATGAATTTGCTGGATGAACTTCCGGAGGAATTTCTGGAGGAAGTACCGAAGGAATTCCTGGAGGTACTTCCGGAGGAATTCCTGGAGGTACTTCCGGAGGAATTCATGGAGGGACTTCTGGAGGAGTTCCTGAAGGAACTTCCAGAGGTATTTCTGGAGGAACTTCCCGACAACTCATTGAGGAACTTGCGAAGAAGTTCCGGAGAATTTTTGACGTTTGAATTCAGTTCACGCCGACCCACGCAGCTGCGCTGCCCCCGCCGATCACCAACGCCGTTGGCTGAAAGTGATCTATCACGCCGCCGGCGGTAAATTTTCATTCGGCGCACAGGTCTACTAGATGAGTTGATCAAATATCATTGTATTGTTGATTCCCGAAAACTTTTCCCAAATACGTTTATTGGAGGGATCCAAACTAAAACTAAGCAAAGAATTAGTATTTGTTTATCTGTCTGGATTGTGCTGCTACGGAGTAATGCTCGCTACAAATAGGGATGTTTTGAATAAGTTGAAGAGCTGCTCCAGCCAAAGATGATCTCAAATAATTAAATTTGTGAATAGTAGAGAGTCCCGAGCAGCACACATGTTGCACAAAGGTTTATGTGACCCATTTTCAACCGAATTCAGTCACATAAGAGTTGCTGCAACCAAATAGGTGTAGGGGTGTAGATTATGAGTGCACCTGCGATACGAACATGTCGTAAAAATTTGAGAAGTTCCCGTTGAAGACAGGCAAATTTACGTCAGGCAATTTAACATTGACTTGACTTGAGTATTTTTTGGCTGCGCAGATGATTGCTGTACTACAGGAGATTGTTGATTCCATTTTAGAAAAGTTTCTTTTGCGCAATAGTAGACACGCTCAAATTCAATGCGTGTAGATTATGAGTGCACCTGTCAATTGGCCGAATGCCACTAGGACGAAACTCATCTTGCCGATAGTCATTCAGCCGAAAAGGTCATTTGACTGAATAGAACATTTATCCGAATATGACATTTGGCCGAATAAGATATTTAGCCGAACATGTCATTAAGCCGAGCAGGACAATTGGCCGAATAGGGAATTGGAAAAGTGAGAAATGAGGGGTGGAAAGTGAGACGTCTCACTACTGAATTCTTACTTCTCACTTTCATAGTGAGAAGTGAAAAGTGAGTCGGCTCACTTCTCGTTCCTAATTTCTCACTTCTCACTGCAAAAAATGAGAAGTTAGAAGTGAGTAGTGAGACGTTCAACTTCTCACCTCGCACAACTCACTTTTCACAGTGATAAGTGAGAAATGAGGAGTGAAAAGTGAGACGTCTCGACCAAATGGCCTATTTTCTTCATAAATTTGCTTCTCGGATTTTAATACGTAATTTTTACCGTACTTCACATCGAAACACTTATTGGCATTACACCAGCAGCTGGGACAGTACCACCTCGAAGCTCAGGTGTCTATTAAGCACTTCTAAAGTTATTCATGACGAGGTTTCTCAGTCAAGTTACCATTTTTGCATTCGTATATCATTAGGTAGACAATTTTGAGGAAAATTTTAATTTTTTTAGGAAAAAAATGTGGAAAACTTTGTTATTAGACCGATACAAATATTTAAAAAATATGTCCCCTCTCTTCTTAACTCCTTTATTATTCCTCCCCCTTCGGAGAGCATTGGAACAATTTTTTTATTAAATATTTGTAAAGGCCTTATTTATTTATTTATTTGAAACTGATCAAATTAGGAACATGGCCAAAACTGGTACAGTCCCCCTATAGATTTATTTATGAAAATTTTGTATTTTTTCCGTGGAACATTTTGATTTCTTCATGGAAAATTCTATTTTTATAATTGCAATTTTTGCTTTTAAAAGGGCAAATTTATTTTTGTTTTGTGGAAAATTCTCAATTGTTTATGGAAATGTTGCATTGTTTGTGGAAATCTAACATTTATGTATTGCTCATACCCTTGGCAAAGTCCTAATTTTTATGTGAATTTTCTAATTCTTCATGGAAATTTTATTTTGCTGCCGCAGGGTTTTGTCTTGTTGGTGCTAACAGGTGGTAGGAAAAATCCTTCTTAGTGATTTACCTCCTAACACACCACGTCAATGTGATGTATCCGGTAGACGGGTAGCGCAATTTCTTTATCACATTTAGGACATTCTAGAAAATTTCCCTACTAATTGCTTCCTTGACTAATCTCCTGTTATACGAATAATAAAAAATAGCTCTTTATCCACGCAATATGTTCCGTTGTATCCCGCCACGTAGCTAATTAACGGCCTGTTCGTGGTAGTTAACGGTTGGAATGTTAGTGCATTATCCCAACCAGCAGCGCGTCGGATGTAGAGGAAATAAGGAAAAAGCTCACTTTGTTCATCGCTCTCCAGGGCAAAGCTGCGTGCTCTTTCTGGTGCGTCCTCGTCGATTCAAGTGTACTCAGTCAGATGAGAGCGAAAGTAATTACATCATCCCTTTACAGAATTACCTTCCCTAATCCTTCAGAGGAAATTGCTTTCTGTTGCCACCCACACAAGAGGCCCACACTCAGCCCACATCTGCGGGTGGCTGTCGGAAGAATATGAAGAAACTTTACCAAACCGTCGTCGGTCGAAAATTTTCCAAACCTCCAGCACCACCGAAGGCATTCCGGTCCAACAAGTGCACCAGGGCGGCTGTAGTCGTAAATGATGACGAGTACAACAACGATGATGCAACCAACTGATACAATTAACACATTAAATTTACTCTCCACTAGAGTGTGTGGGCTTTGTGTGCGGTGCCGCAGTACGTGTGTATGAGAATGTAAAGAACAAGATAAACATAAGCTTTGCCTCGAAGTTGATGTTGCAGTTGACTGCCCTCAACTTGTGTTTTATAGCTTTTTATGCTCCTTCTGTCACCCGTGTTGCTCTGTCCGAAGGGGAAGTCAAACGTTTGTTGTTGGTCGCTTCGTTAGAGTGATCCAGCGGTTATCCAGGAGTAGGGAATTTTACCACATTGGAATCCAGGTTTATCTTTCCATTATAGATTCACTTAGGGATCGTATCAGTACCACACACAGTGTATCCAAATAGTTGGAAACATTCACGCATTAGAATTCGCATAACATCATTTATTTCTTTCAGTTTTTGGAGAAATCACATTCTTCCCATCGATCAGAATATAGGACAAGATTGTGGGAAAATCTTGATGCAGCTCTACAGATTTTACACACTTTTGTACAATCCTAGGTAAAATGAAATTAGGGGATCACAAATGGTTTCACTATTTATTTCATTTTATACATCAAACTCACCAACCGCCTTATAATCATACTTTCCCGAACCGATCCAGCCTATCAAAGGTCGTTCCGCGACCAGCCAGCCCTTGGGGTGTTATGTGTGTGGTGCTTTCATTCGGACATAGTTTTGTCATGCTCAGTGTTGCTGCTTTCCTTACCAAACCTCCCTTATTAAACTATGAATGGAGGTCCTTCTAAGCAGCTGGCTTTTCGTTTCACATTTTTAGCAGGCTTTCCATGGTGAATAGTGGTCATTGCTCATGAGCAGAATATGACCACAGGAATATATGAGAATATGTAAAGGACCTACAGCTTGCATGATTGAGTTTAGAGCTTATGGCTATGCCAACACTGGTTATGTTCTGCGCTTTTGGTAGCCAGCTTTTATATGCAGCTGGGCGTGTGTCCTTCCTGACAATTAATGGTAGAATGCTCAATGCAAAAGTTTATCATGGCTTTCTGACGACACCGACAGTAACAAAGACTTGAAGAGTGAAAACGAGTTTTAGTGTAGGGAGTGAGTGCATCAAAAACTTGTATTTTTATTATGACATCAAAAGAATGCCAGCAAATCCCGTAGGGCATTCCGAAAGAGTTGGAAACAATTTTGACAAACCAATTTTTGTAACTCAATGTCATTTGGTTGGTTTTGGAAACGATTGGATGAAATACACTAACAGTACTCAATCGTCTAAGACGAGTTAAGTAACTCCATTTAATTCCACCAATTATTTCGATATCTTTGCAGATACGTATTTCGACCACAACTGTGTGGTCGTCTTCAGTGTCTCGTACTTGACTCGACTAACTAACAGTACTGTTCTCGTGACGTATATTATAGAATAATTTATCAAATATGTATCAATTTGGTTTCCTCGTACATCAAGGTGTAACTTGAAGGCTAGATCTTCACTTTATGAACATTATTTAATATTTGATTCTTTTTGGGGCAGACTGGTTGTGTTTTTTTATTCTTTATTAATGTGAATCCATTTGTTTTGTTCGTTTAGGTAATGGTTTGCCAAAATGCCAAGCATTTACCTGTTTCTATTTCGTTGTCTTTGCCACTTTTGCTGTTGAATAACATTCGAAATAATTTTCCATATACTTTGTAAATAAGCAGTCTGTGTTACTCCGCATAAAGCATCAAGTTCAGGGCTGGTAGCGATCAATGCCGCTTAAAATAGTGACTTAAGTGACCAACGTTGACGAATAAAGAGACCAAATAGTGACTTCCAGTCAGTGTTAAGACAAATTCAAAATCTTAAATCGCAGTACGATTTGAATCAAACACGAAATCGTGCGTTATCTTGACCAACCGTAATTTTTTTTCTGTAAATGGGTGAAAACAGGTGACTACGCAGGAAAAACTCAAGCGCGATGCTTTCCTTCAAATCAGTTTCCTCGGACGCATGGATTCGATGAATTTTTAAAATGATTTTCCCAATGACATTACTTTCAGTAGTAGAAAAGTATCATAAATGGAACATCACTATGAAATTTAAAGTTAAAAACTACATATTAAGTATATATAATCAGTTGGAATCAGTTGGACAGCCCAACTTTTCTTTTGCTAACTCATATCCGTTTTCTTCTTCGATCTACGATGAAACTGGAAAAAAAATCAAAATCAAAATCCAGTTTCTTCGATGAAATGTTTTACGTACATTTTTTAAGGAAATCTGGATCATTTGTATATATACATATAACAACCGATAATGGAAAGATCGGTAAGTGCTATTTTTGCTGCTAACTGATAGGAAACATTTCATTACAAAACTGTAAAAAACAGAAATCATTCTGTAGAACCAATTTGTTTTCTAGATAAATTATGTACGCAAAAATTGTATCAGAAAAATGACAAGTGTCTAGTGACTACCGCTTCTGCCTTATGACCAGGAGGTCGTGGGTTCCATTCCAGGCGCGTTCCTTTCCTAATTTGTAATTCTATCTTGGTTTTTTTCTGTGTTTCACGTTCTATCAAAATGATTCCTACTGTTATAACCTTTCCACATAATCCCAAAACATCTTGTGGCATCTATGAGAGGTCGTAGAGTTCTCTGCTGGTATGTACTACAAACAGCAACAATTCATCGCGCCGCACAAGCTGGAGCAGGGCCTCGCATCAATAAGATTCCTCTGAATCTTTGATGGCATCCTCCGGTGTACCCTTGCTACTACCTCCACAAGCACCAAAGTTTAAGAAGTTTTACGTGACACCGTTCGACCCTGCTACCACGGCTGAAGACGTCACCAATTATATCCGCAGCAAAAGTGGTTGGAATCTAGGGGACTTCTCCTGTGATCGCCTAACCTTGGACTCCAATAGTCGTCGAAGAGTATTTGTCTCATTCAGAGTAACAACTATTGACATCCCCAGCTTTACTGAAATGATTAGGAATAAGTCTTTCTGGCCAGGTTTCGTCAGTATCGTTGCATTCAAGCCTAAGCATCGTAAGTAGCTATTTGATTTAGCCGAGGGCGAATCTAAGTTGTCTCGGTACCCAAAGTTGGCTTCCTCTGCATTCTAGTGCAGAATCATCCAATGTGACAAAGGGTAATGTTCCCGATTCTCCACGCATTCTGATTTACCATCAATGGAAATGGAATAAATTTCTCTATATCGGACTACAAGTTGGCATGCAGTGATGCGTGCTACGATGTTTACGCTTTCACGGAAACATGGCTGAATGAAAGCACTCTTGAGCAAATTTGGGTGGCGGTCAGTTCGGGCAACTTGTCCAATAAGAAGAAGAAGATTTAATGCATCTAAATGTTCAGTAATTTCATTCAGACGGAAGCGATCACTTTACCATCATAACTATCGTTTGGAAGGAATTAATTTGAAACGGGAAACAACTATAAAAGACTTGGGTGTTATGATGGATTTCAAACTAACCTTCAAGGATCCCATCGCTTATATATTGTATCGAAGGCGTCATCACAGCTTGGTTTTATATTCCGATTTGCAAAAAAGTTTAAGGATATTTACTGCCTGAAATCCCTTTTTTGTTCACTGGTACGTCCGATCCTTGAATACTGTTGCGTCGTTTGGGCTCCGTTCTACCAGAACGAAACGCAGCGAATAGAAGCAATCCAACGCAAGTTTATTCGCTTTGCCTTACGGCATCTAGGTTGGCGAGATCCGTTCAATCTTCCAAGCTATATTAGTCGGTGTAAGCTTATCAATCTGCAACTGCTTCAAACAAGAAGGGACATCGCCAAGGCCTGTTTGATTGCTGACCTCCTCCAATGTCACATTGATTGTCCTGCTTTACAGCTGCGCCTAGCTGCTCTTCCGTTGCGAGTGTCACTTCCAGCTGCTGCGCGTAGTCTTGGGCTAGTCTACCGTCTTGTAGCCGCCCAATGTTTAGCCGCGGCGGACGACTCCGCGCGTTGTACACCGTCGAGAGTTTTGAGCGCCGACATACTGTCGGATTCAATATTCGCACTGCGGTAAGTGCGTACGTTCGTGATGTTGGAGAAGTATTTACCGTCGATTAGAACGTGGTCGATTTGGTTTTCCGTTACTTGATTAGGTGATTTCCATGTGGCCTTGTGGATATTCTTGGGGGGGAAGAAAGTGCTTCGGACTACCATTCCGCGGTAGGCTGCAAAGTTTATGCATCGTTGGCCGTTGTCGTTCGATACGATATGCAGCCTATCCGGTCCGATGACCAGTCTATACATTTCCTCCTTTCCCACCTGAACGTTTATGTCACCGATGACGATTTAGACGTCCCGCAGTGGGCATCCATCGTACACACTCAGTTTTTATTTCTGCAGCTCGGCAAAAATCCGCACAGCCGTGCGCCAGCAAAATAAATAACTGATATTCCGCTAAATGTTTGTTATTGATTGGCAAATTATTTGCTGATTATCAGCAATTTTGACAGAAATCTCGGCAAAAAACATGTTTGCTGGGGCACGGCTGTGCGATTCTCGGTAAAAGTTCAACATTTTGCTGAGATCCCGGTAAAAAAAAATTAAGTGTGCATGTCTGCTCCAGCTGTGCGTAGAACTTTCTTTCTCGTCGTCGAGTCTCCATTCGTGTGGGCTGTGCACGTTGATGATCTTCTTCTTTGTTGGCAGTACATCCTCACTGGGACAGAGCCGCCTCGCAGCTTAGTGTTCATTGAGCACTTCCATAGTTATTAACTGCGAGGTTTCTAAGCCACGTTGATGATGCTATAGTTGAAGAATCGGCCTTTCATCCTCAGCTTGCACAGCTTGCTGCCACCCAATCACGCGTTGACGCATCTTTCCCAGTACTATGAAGCCGGTTCCCAGCTCGTTCTTAGTGCCTGTCCTGTCCAGCAGATTTCCGGCGCTTCGACGTCGAAGTTGCGGGGATGTAATTCATCGCTTATTATCCTGTCGCAACCTGCGAAGCCTAGCGACTTGCAGTTCCATGTTCCAAGATTCCAATTGCAATCCTTTATTCGTCGCCTAGGTCGTCGTCGATTGTATCGAGTCTTGAGTCGTATTATCTTCTATGTCGTCCGTAATGGTTGTTTTTAAAGGCGGCTTATTGGGCCTGCGCAAACCTCCTGTCTCGTCGGTGGTCCGTCGTGTCAGGGCTGTTTAGCGTCTCACCTAACACCAGGACTTGGGCTTGTGCGCTTTGAGCGGCACACGGTCGTTTTGGCGGAGCCTACTTGCGGATACATGCAGCTTTTTATAAAAGTTTAATAGGGCCCACTGTCAAACCCCACCACATCCTAGGAAGGCACCACACTTAATTTTTTTTCACCGATCTCGGCTAAAGTTCAATAGCTGAGATATCGACTGATTTGACGTATGATTACAGCAAAACTCTTGAGTGCCGCAATGAGCAAATTACTTTCTCAACTGAGATATCAGCTAAAAGTCACGAACCAAGCGCTCGACTGTGCGGATCTCGGTAAAAGTATCAAAAAAGGCCGAGCTGAACTGAGTGTGCACAACTCGCAGATGGTCTGGGGAGGGATCGTTAAGCCCTTGGACATAGTCCCTGCTGTCTTCAATAGATAACGAACAACGATAAAATAGAGGCAAACACCTCTTTGAATCTGAACAAGTCATGAAAACAAGTTTATCATAACTTGTATAAAAGTGCGAATAAAACAATCGGATTGGCCGCTTGGTTCTTGCTCATTTTGCTTCGGGTGGCATATTTGTTTAGCACTCCCTTCTTACACTGCCAATTTTGGAAGATTATGGTATGGCACTGCGGCGCACTCCGTTAAGACTTCTCTTAAGAAGGAATTTGGTCTGCATAAAATGACTAACGAATACTTGACTACACTATGGTGCAGATCGCCGATACGCTTGATTCTAGACCGACCTCTGTTGTCTTTATCAGATGACCCTACTAAATGTGAAGTCCTCATAGTAGCGAGTAAATTTCAATCGAGTGGAGCTACCCAAAAATAATATTTTCTCCTAAATAAGATTGTTTATAATGTTTAATCACATAAAAAGGGATCCATACACTTATGACTTATACTGAGTAGAGAATAAACTCAACTGCTAACTAAACTCAAACTAACTAAGCTAACTTGCAACAAAGTTATTTTCTAGATTTGAAACGATTTTTGACAGATGATTTGCTAGAACTTCTTGCGTTCGAAGGTGTCACGTGATATAATATAATCCGGTGAGCACTGCTCCTAAAATTCGGAATTTGTCAATCACAATCTTTTATTTTCTCACACGCAACATTCGATTCACGTTGACATCTCCAATCATCCCATTCAAAGATCCTGTTTTCGGAATAAACTAAGTGTACGCAGTTCTTATTCCTACCGCGTTTGTTAGGCGCCGTGGGACCCCAGTTGCTGTACTGAACTGCCGTTCCCGTTGGCTGCCATACAAAGTGGCCCTCGGTTTCCCGGTCGTTTGCTCCAATCCACACGGTGGTGTATTTTTTGCTGAATATCGGAGAACCAACGATGGCTTGTTCAAGTAGTTTTTGTTTTTCCAGCGTATCAACCACGGCTAGTCGCATTTCGTAGCATTTGCAATACTCGATGGCACTGACCCATGATTTCTTCGTAGGGAGAAAATAGAAAATTCATAGACTGTTATATTGTTAAGTTTATCAACTAATTTGTTCGTTGTCATACCTTTACACGTGAAATGTGAAATACTGTACTTTGTACAACATTTCCTATCACTATTACGAGGAAAACTATCCAACAACCCCACATCACATTAATTTGAATACACTGCTGCTAGAAATAAGTATTCACACTGGTTAAATATGGATCATTGTTTACACGATAGAATATTTGCTTTCAAAACACAATTACTACATTGGAATAAGCTTACAAATGACTAAATGGTTTATGAAGCAGCTTTGGCTTTCCAGTACCCTCAAGGTCCTTTCTTCAGTCACTTACGCAGTTCCGCATATGTTATTTTCAAGAAGGTGATCGTTAATTAATGACGGTTTGATTTTTTGTTGCTTGGTAACATTTAGATTCACCTTGAAAAGAATTATTCAAAAGACTTGTTTACAAGACGTTACAAAAATATTACCTGATTTTTTCTCTCATTTGTCCAAAAAAACAAGAAATGGAAGCAAAATTAGATTAGAATTAGAGAAACACCCCTAGACCAATTTTCTGGCTACGCCAAAGTTGACTACTGTTCATTAATAAGAAAACCAAAAAAAAAATTCGGCAAAGTGCAATCATATAAGCACTCAATTTAGGAACTTGATATTATTTTTACTAATAATAGAACAGCTACTCGAAAGATTAAAAAAATCTGAACATTTGTAAGGCTGCAGAAACCTTACAATCGAGTGCAAGTTAGAATGCATTTTCAAGTGCTCACAGAAAAATTTCAATTTCCTGTTCAATGTTTGTTTATCTCAAGCTTGTTTTCAGTTTTAAATGGTATTTAAGCATTCAGTAAACAAAGATGCCTATTTAATCGTCAACTGTTGGGAAAACCTACTTTCAGTATGACTAGTGTTTGAAGTAGCAAGATGAGCGTTGGATGGATTGTTTTTCTCTTTCTTGCGTTTGGAGCTGTGGCACATTGCATAGTGTATCACATATCACGTGCAAAGGTTGGTTAGTAGGAACAAGAAGCTCTAAGTTGGCTTCACGATGTCTTTTATTTGCCGAGAAAAGGGTTTTGTTTTAAAATCCATATTATTCGGTTGAAACGTATCAATCAAACGGGTAATACCGTTCTTTGGGCATTATTTGCGAGTCAAAAAGTTAACGTTAAAGAAGAAAAGTAGAGTTCGGGCACCCCACTCCGTTATTCAAATATAAGCCAAAAATACTATTAATCTAAATCCATTCCATCTCCAATTAGAAAACATGGACCGCTGCTATTGAGTATTGTAAATGCTACGGAATGCGGCTGGCTGTGGTGGATACACGGGAAAAGCAAAAGGCACTTGAACAGGCCCTCATAAAATCGCCAATATTCAACAAATTCTTCACATCCGTATGGATTGGGGCAAGCGACAGGGAACGAGAGGGTGTCTTCGTATGGCAGCCAACGGCAGTAAGAATTAAATACAGCAAATGGGAGAAAAGAATGCCGGACAATGGATATGGCGGGGAAGATTGCGTTCACGTATTTTCCGCCAACTATACCTCTCTGGAATGGTTGTGGAATGATTGGGGGTGTAATGGCGTTTCCAATATTGCATGTGAAAAAATCGAAAATCACAAAAAATGTTAATATGTTAATTGTCTTTCACTTAAACGGATCGAAATTCTTACCCAACTACCTTCACAACGCTCTGCTTTAAACCAACAAAAAGTTCGCTTTTTGCAAATATTAAAAACGTGTGTTTGTCAACTTTTGAGCTCGATATGTCAGCCACATTAAGTGATCTCTTATTCAGCAAGAGCCTCAGTTTTGGTGGATTCACGTGCTGTGACTAGCACTGTGACAAAAAGTAAAACCCACACCATTATTTATTTATTTATGAGTTCTTAATTCCACATTTCCCCATAATTTACATTACATATGTTGGTTACGTTTTCCGAAAGCTTTCATTATGGAGGGTCTATTCTTTTCCATGTCGAAACTAGACTGCTTCTTGCATTAAAAATATGAATATAACATTTTTGCAAGCGAATCTTTTTTGGATATTGGGAAGATCCGGAACTCAAGATAGATACGGTATTTACATTACCTTCGTCATGGTAATGTAGTGTAGCGAACCATACCGTTGATGCACACCGACGATGCCACGGCTCCAGCTCCACCTAGTAGCTCCTGTTCCTTGTCGCTCGGTCAGTTGGAATCGCCAGTTTCTCTTCCAGGTAACAGGATTTGGTATATGTCTGGCCGAAGTCAAGATACTGCTCCCTCTTTAAAAGAATCTAATGGTTCCAGCGAAACCTACCGTTGATGCACGCCCGACGTCGAGGCTCCAAATCCACCTATAGCTCTTGTTCTTTGTCGCTCACGCAACCTGTCGTTGATGGATACCAGACGATGTCATGGTTTTAGATGCCTCTACAGCTTCTGCTTCTAGAATCAGTTAGCTAGAATCGCCAGTTTCTCTTCCAGGTAACATGAACTAGTATATGTCTAGTCGAAGTCAAGATACTGCTCCCTCTTTAAAAAAAATCAATGGTTCCAGCGCAACCTACTGTCGATGAACACCAGACGATGACGCGGCTCTAGATCCACCTGATGGCTCCTGTTCCTTGCTGCTCGGTCAGTTTGAATCTTCTGTCGCTAAGCTACCCATCGAACCTAAGATCATTCATTAACGTTGCCCATGAAGTGACTTGAATAGTGTTGAGTTGCATTTAACATTAGTTAGTAGTAATTTATAGATTATAAGTCATTGAGAATAGCATAAGAATTTAAATATGTATTGATGAACTTATTGCACTTCCTTTAAAGAGAATGAATTCTCATTGGAAGTGCACCGAATCTGTAAAGAGGTTTGAAAAGAAGAGGAGGTTTTATGCCTTTGGGAGAAGTGATTCAAATGAATACCACTCCCAGGGGCTTTTCCCTGCTCCAAAGATATGAAAGATATGAAAAAATCAACGCAATTGCCATTTTTGACCTTCAGGCGTTCGTAAAAGATCCTCTGGAAGGTCTGGGACGTCTAGAGAAGTGCAATTTTTTCGAGTTCGACCAAGATTAGTGCCGTTAAATAATTTGGAATTATTCCCGCCACCAAATGTCCTTCAGAAAGCTCCAGAACACTTAGGGAAATGGTTTCTTCTGAGAAGCTCTTAAACTTCTGTGGAGAATACCGTAACATCGTCGCCATTTAAAAAGTTTGCTTTCTTAGTCAAACAATTGCCTAACGATCTTGATCACTAAATGGATATTGAGCTATTTTCGTCTACTCAGGTACCGCGGTACTATGCCATTAGTTTATCCCCATTCATTGGGGGCAGCAGGGACTATATCCAAGGGCTTGACGATCCCTTCCCAGGCCATCTGCGAGTTGTGGCGCCTGCCTAGGATGTGGTGGGGTTTGACAGTGGGCCCTGTTAAACCTCTATAAAAAGCTGCATGTATCCGCAAGTAGGCTCCGCCAAAGCGACCGTGTGTCGCTCAAAGCGCACAAGCCCAAGTCCTGGTGTTAGGTGGGACGCTAAACAGCCCTGACACGACGGCCCTCCGGCGAGACAGGAGGTTTGCGCAGGCCCAATAAGCCGCCTGTGAAACCAATAATTACGAACAATATAAGAGATAATGCGACTCGATATAATCGGCAAAGACCTAGGCGACGAATAAAGGATCACGATTGGAAGCTTGGAACATGGAACTGCAAGTCGCTAGGTTTCGCAGGTTGCGACAGGATGATCAACGATGAATTACATCCCCGCAACTTCGACGTCGTGGCGCTGCAGGAGATTTGCTGGACAGGACAGAAAGTGTGGAAAAGCGGGCATCGAGCGGCTACCTTCTACCAAAGCTGTGGCACCACCAACGAGCTGGGAACCGGCTTCATAGTGCTGGGTAAGATGCGTCAACGCGTGATTGGATGGCAGCCAATCAACGCAAGGATGTGCAAGCTGAGGATTAAAGGCCGTTTCTTCAACTATAGCATCATCAACGTGCACTGCCCACACGAAGGGAGACCCGATGACGAGAAAGAAGCATTCTACGCACAGTTGGAGCAGACATACGATGGATGCCCACTGCGGGACGTCAAAATCGTCATCGGTGACATAAACGCTCAGGTAGGAAGGGAGGAAATGTATAGACCGGTCATCCGATCGGATAGTCTGCATCGGCCAACGATGCATAAACTTTGCAGCCTCCCGCGGAATAGTAGTCCGAAGCACCTTCTTTCCCCGCAAAAATATCCACAAGGCCACATAGAGATCACCTAACCAAGAAACGGAAAACCAAATCGACCACGTTCTAATCGACGGTAAATTCTTCTCCGACATCACGAACGTACGCACTTACCGCAGTGCGAATATTGAATCCGACCACTACCTCGTTGCAGTATCCCTGCGCTCAAAACTCTCGGCGGTGAACAACACGCGTCGAATTCGGACGCCGCGGCTTAACATTGGGCGGCTACAAGACGGTAGACTAGCCCAAGAATACGCGCAGCAGCTGGAAGTGGCACTCCCAACGGAAGAGCAGCTAGGCGCAGCGTCTCTTGAAGATGGCTGGAGAGATATTTGATCCGCCATTGGTAGCACCGCAACCGCTGCACTTGGCACGGTGCCCCCGGATCAGAGAAACGACTGGTATGACGGCGAATGTGAGCAGATAGTGGAAGAGAAGAATGCAGCATGGGCGAGTTTGCTGCAACACCGCACGAGGGCGAACGAGGCACGATATAAACAGGCGTGGAACAGACAAAACTCGATTTTCCGGAGAAAAAAGCGTAGCAGGAAGATCAAGACCGTGAAGAGACGGAGCAACTGTACCGCGCTAATAACACACGGAAGCTCTATGAGAAGTTGAACCGTTCACGTAAGGGCCACGTGCCACAGCCTGATATGTGTAAGGACATAAACGGGAACCTTCTTACGAACGAGCGTGAGGTGATCCAAAGGTGGCGCCAGCACTACGAAAAGCACCTGAATGGCGAAGTAGCAGACGAAGATGGCGGTATAGTGATGGACCTGGGGGAACGCGCGCAGGACATAATTCTACCGGCTCCGGATCTCCAAGAAATCCAGGAGGATATTGGCCGGCTGAAGAACAACAAAGCCCCTGGGGTTGACCAACTACCAGAAGAGCTATTTAAACACGGTGGTGAGGCACTGGCTAGAACGCTGCACTGCGTCATTGCCAAGATTTGGGAGGAGGACGTTTTGCCGCAGGAGTGGATGGAAGGTGTTGTGTGTCTCATCTACAAAAAGGGCGATAAGCTGGATTGTAGCAACTACCGCGCAATCACATTGCTGAACGCCGCCTACAAGGTACTCTCCCAAATTTTATGCTATTTGGCTTCGCCGACGACATAGATATTATGGCATGTAACATTGAGAAGATGGAGGAAGTCTACATCAGACTGAAGAGGGAAGCCAAGTGGATCGGACTAGTCATCAACTCGTCGAAGACGAAGTACATGATAGGAAGAGGTTCAAGAGAAGACAATGTGAGCCGCTGCGTACCATCTACGGTGGGGTGCAGATGGCGGACGGTAGCTGGAGGAGGCGAATGAACCACGAGTTACATGAGCTGCTGGGAGAACCATCCATCGTTCACACCGCGAAAATCGGACGACTGCGGTGGGCCGGGCACGTAGCCAGAATGTCGGACAGTAACCCTGTGAAAATGGTTCTCGACAACGATCCGACGGGCATAAGAAGGCGAGGTGCGCAGCGGGCAAGGTGGATCGATCAGGTGGAAGATGACTTGTGGACCCTCCGTAGACTGCGTGGTTGGAGACATGTAGCCATGGACCGAGCCGAATGGAGAAGACTCTTATATACCGCACAGGCCACTTCGGCCTTAGTCTGAATAAATAAATAAATAACAAATACATACTAGAAGAGCCAATTTTTTAAAATTTCCTTGTCGTACTCTGAACATGAAATTATTGCCGTGACTTTTTCTCACGGATGTGAGTAGCAACCAAAGGCCCGGAAGATACGGAAGATCCGTATCACACATAAAAGTGATCAATTCATAAAACCCACCTTAGAAAAACACGCCATATAATCCATAGAAGAAAAAGATGAAGCACTCGATTCTTCTGAACCTTTTTGTTTTCCTAATTTTAGCAACAAATGATCGTAACCAATTCGCATGGATTGCCCACTGTATGTCTTCAGGTACATTCAGATCATCCATAAAATCGGTCAATTCACGAAACTTGTCATAGTTTTCCTATTTTCGTATCCTGCGTAATGAATGGTCGTTGTAACCTATTATCAGGAACGTGTGTAGTCACCAATGAAACTCCGCAACTTTTGGTCAAAAATTTCTTGCAAAATGATGGAATTTTTTTTTTTTTATTAACAGCCCAAGTAACATTTTATGTTTTATAACGCTCTTGTAGACCATAATTTACTCTACAAGAGTGTTATAAAACCAGCATAAAACCAAAATGTTACTAGGGAGGGGTCTATAATGGCAGCAAAGAGGTTTAACTATGATGAAAGACAACCTGAAATTTTCTTAAATTTTTAGGGTGACAATATCAGGACGAAAACGTGAAAAAATCGGGTCGAAAACGAGAGAAAATCGAGGGTAGACAAAATCGCGAAGTGACAAAACCGGGTCGATACTGTATTATTAGGCTAACATGATGAAACTTTTATGCCCAGAGAAGTCGAGAAAATGTCCAACCCAAAAAATTCCTAGACCGGACCGGGAATCGAACCCCGCCACCCTCAGCATGATCTTGCTTTGTAGCCGCGAATCTTACCGCACGGGAAAGGGGGGCCCCGCAGAAACCATCACAACAACCTTCATGAGATGATCAATAAGTAGAATAACAAACAGTTTTCAAACAGTTCGTGTTCTAGTAGGATGAGTATCAAGTGTTGACCAATCACGATAAAAATGCCTTGCTCAGATTGCGATAATAGATTTTTTGTAAAACCATGATCCTATGGTTCGAGATTCGTTAGTTTGCAGCTTTTAGGAATATTACGTTCATTATTCATGAAGGAAGGGCCACTCAGCTCCATAAGAATGGGTAACGATAATTTTCTATAACTCAGAGAATGTTAATGAAAAGCTTTGGAAAAGCCGCTTTCTTCTATGGTGAGTAGCATGGAATGAACATTTCTACGGATGTTCCGGATCTTAGAAAAGACCTCCGGTTGCCACTCAACTTCATCATAATGGGTCATCACTATCTTTTGCTACTCAGAGTAGCTTTGTAAAAATTGCACTCTTCCATGCTGAGTTTTATGAATTGACAACTTCTACGGATGTTCCGGATCTTCTGGAGGAACTCCGGTGGCCACTCAGGTCCATCACAATGGGTCACCATAATCATTTGTTACTCAGTGTTCGATAATCAAAAGCTTTGGAAAAAACCGCACCCTTATATGACAAGTTTCATGAAATGGCCATTTTTACGGACGTTCCGGATCTACTGGAGGACCTCAGGTGGCCACCCAGGTCCACCAAAATGGGTCACCACAATCATTTGTTACTCAAAGTACGATAATGAATAGCTTTGAAAAAAAAACTCGCGCTCCTAGGAAGAGTTCCATGAATTGACATTTTTTACGGACGTTCCGGATCTTCTGGAGGACCTTCGGTTGCCACCCAGGTCCACCAAAATGGGTCACCACAATCATTTGTTACTCAAAGTACGATATTGAATAGCTTTGAAAAAAAAAAAAAAACTCGCGCTCCTAGGAAGAGTTCCATGAATTGACCATTTTTACGGACTTTCCGGATCTTCCGGAGCACCTCCGATGGCTACCCAGGTCTACAAAAATAGGTCACCACAATAATTTGGTATTCAAAGTACGATAATGAAAAGCTTTGGGAAAAAACGCGCACTTCAAGGATGAGTTCCATGAATTGACAATTTTTACGGACGTTCCGGATCTTCTGGAGGACCTTCGGTTGCCACGCAGGTATATCAAAAGGGTCACCACAATCATTTGTTACTCAAAGTACGATAATGAATAGCTTTGAAAAAAAAAACGCGCACTTCTAGGATGAGTTCCATGAATTGACAATTTTTACGGACGTTCCGGATCTTCTGGAGGAACTCCGGTGTCCACCCAGGTCCATCAAAATGGGTCACCACAATCATTTGTTACTCGTAGTTCGATAATAAAAAGCTTTGAAAAAAACCGCGCTCTTCTATGATAAGTTTCATGAATTGACCATTTTTTCGGACGTTCCGGATCTTCCGGAGGACCTCCGGTGGCCACCCAGGTCCATCAAAATGGGACACCACAATCATTTGTTACTCAAATTAGGATGATGAAATGCATTGTGAAAATTGCACTCTTCTAGGATGAGTTTCATGAATTAACCACTTTTACGAATGTTCCGGATCCTTTGGAGGACCTCTGCTGGCCACGCAGGTCTATCAAAATGGATCACCATAATCATTTGTTACTCAGAGTTGAATAATAAAAAGCTTTGGAAAAAAAACCGCGCTTTTCTAGGATGAGTTCCATGAATTAACCACTTCTACGGATGTTCCGGGTCTTCCGGAGGGACACTGAACCGTGAAATAACCAGGAATTGTGTTGATCCATGGAAATGGACAATGGGTCTATTCTATTGGGATTATTGCTACGCAAATTAATGAGCATTTCCAAAATCACTCTTCGAAAGGCAAGAAATCACACCAAAAATTGGCCCCAGAATCTATGTTCCTTCAAAATCGATTCCTGGGAACCAGAATGGCCAAATTGCAAAAATCTGTCCGTAACGACATCCGCGGATTCCATACCTTCAATTTGGTTCCAAAAGATTTAGAATCGGTTCGAAAATGAACTTTTGGGAGCGAATTCAATTTTTGACCGGCTAATGCACAATGTGTTACTTTTTTTTTGTTGTGGCGTTCCTAGCTGCAAGCTGGTTACTTGATACTTGATACTTGATGGGCTACAGCTCTTCGATGAACCTACGCCGAATGGAGTATCCTTCTCCACTGGACTCGATCCTGGGCCAATCGCTTCCAGTCGCCCTGAACATTGAGCGCCCTCAGGTCCTCTTCAACTGCAAAAAGCCATCGTGTACGCGGCCTTCCACGAAGCCTGCGGCCTCTTCCGGGTTCTCTACTAAATATTATCTTCGCTTGACGTTCTTCCGGCATACGAACAACGTGACCAGCCCACCGTAGTCTGCCGTGTTGTATAAGCCTAATAATATCCAGCCCTTTATACACCTGGTACAATTCGTGATTCATGCGACGCCGCCGTTCTCCTGTTTACCGCCGAGTATTGTCCGCAGCATCTTACGCTCAAACACTCCGAGAGCTCTCCGATCAGCCTCCTTTAACGTCCATGTCTCATGGCCGTATAAAGCCACCGGAAGAATCAGAGTAGTATACAGCGCGAGTTTTGTTTTCGTTTGCAGACTACAGGACTTAAGCTGGTTACGAAGTCCGTAATAAGCCCTATTTGCAGCTGCAATACGCCTTTTCACCTCGCGGGTAACATCATTATCGCACGTCACTAATGTTCCAAGATACACAAATTCTTCTACCACTTCAAATTTTTCACCATCCAGCACTATTTCGCTACCACCACCACTAATGAAACCACGTTGATTGCCAGCGACCATGTACTTCGTTTTGCTGGTATTGATCGTGAGTCCAATCTCGCTGTCTCCCTCTTAAAGGCGCAAAAGCCCCTTCCACGGCACGGCGATCAATTCCGATAATATCGATATCGTCCGCAAATCCCAGGAGCATAGGTGATTTTGTGATAATGGTACCGCTTCTTTGCACACCAGCTCTCCTAATCGCTCCCTCGAGCGCTATATTGAACAGTAGGTTCGAGAGTGCATCACCCTGCTTTAATCCATCTAAGGTAACAAATGACGTCGATATTTCATCCGCAACCCTTACACTTGATTTCGATCCGTCCAACGTTATACGAATCAGCCGTATCAGTTTCGCCGGAAAACCATGTTCAAGCATAATTTGCCATAATTCATTCCGTTTCACTGAATCGTACGCCGCCTTGAAATCAATAAACAGATGATGTGTCTGCAAGTTGTACTCCCGGAATTTATCAAGGATTTGTCTCAGGGTAAACATTTGATCCGTCGTTGATCGGCCCTCACGAAAACCTGCTTGGTATTCGCCGACGAAGGACTCTTCAAGCGGTCTCAATCTGTTGAACAGAATACGGGACATAATTTTGTACGCCGAATTAAGGAGGGTTATTCCTCGGTAATTGGCGCACTCCAGTCTGTGCCCTTTCTTAAAGAGAGGGCAAATGAGGCCGTCCAACCAGCTAGCAGGCATTTCCTCGTCTTCCCATATTTTCGACATAATATGGTGCAGAACTTCATTAAGCTGCTCACTGCCATGTTTGAGAAGTTCAGCCGGGAGCTGGTCCTCCCCGCAGCCTTATTGTTTTTCAGCTCTTTGACAGCTTTTTAACCTCATCTAGTGTAGGTGACTCCACAGCTTGTCCATCGTCGCTAATATCTATTCTGTTCACCGATGCACCGTCACTTCCTCCATTCAACAAAGTCTCGAAGTGTTGCTTCCACCTGGCAGCCACTTCAGTTTTATCTATCAGCAAATTCCCTTGTTGGTCGTTGCACATGACGGGAGATAGCGCTATCTTTCTCCGCACGCCATTGACAAACTCGTAAAACCTCCGCATATCGTTCTGCTCCTTTTTTTCCTGCGCCTCACTAATAACTTGTTCTTCATACTCTTTTTTCTTCCTGCGGTGGGTTCGTTTTTCGGCTGCTCTTGCTTCCTTGTACCGATCTCTATTCGATCGGGTACCCGACACCAACATCCTTCTGGCAACGTTCTTCTCGTCTGTCACTCTCTGACACTCCACATCGAACCAACCCGTCCTGGGTCGCCTCTGTGCAGTGCCTACCACTTCTCGTGCTGTTGTGCTCACCGCTCCATGGATCGACTCCCATAGATCGTTGATGTTGTCGCTAACGTTGATTACACTTATCCGTTCGTCGAGCTTCTGGCGGTACTCAGCCGATACTCCTTCCGCCGACAATCGCTGGATATTGTAACGCATCGTTCGCTGTGATCTTTCGTTCGATACAGTTGACAACCGTGATCGAATTTTACTGACAACGAGGTAGTGATCAGAGTCAATGTTCGGACCTCTGAATGTCCGCACATCGATAACATCCGAGAAATGGCGCCCATCTACCAGAACATGGTCTAGGTATCTGGTTGCAAGTTTCACCATTTGGGTGTCTCCAGGTGTGCTTTCGGATGTTCTTTCGTGCAAAGTAGGTGCTACTGATGGCCATCCCTCTGGCAGCAGCAAAATTTACTAGCCGTAGGCCGTTGTCAACGTTGGGACGGAAACAGTCCTCTCTACCGACCTGAGCGTTAGCGTCTCCGATAACAATTTTCACGTCATGCTTTGGGCACTCTCCATAGGCTTTATCAAGACATTCATAAAACGCGTCCTTCACGTCGTCGGATTTATCGTTTGTCGGTGCGTAAACGTTGATTAGGCTGTAATTGAAGAATTTGCCCCGTATCCTCAACACACAGATTCGTTCGCTAATGGGTTTCCACCGCATCACTCGCTTCATCTGCTTGCCCATCACTACGAAACCAACTCCATGCTCTGCTTTTTCACCGCCGCTGTGATAGATGTTATACTTGAATGCAGTATTGGTCGTGGGATCCACGGCTCGGAATTCACGTTCTCCGGATCTAGGCCATCGGATTTCTTGAATAGCAGCCACGTTCACTCCAACCTTCTTTAGTTCACGAGCCAGAAGGCTCACTCGTCCAGGTTCATTTAGGGTCCTGACATTCCAGGTACCGAGTTTCCAATCATAGTCCTTATTTCGTTGCCGGGTCGGTTGCCAAAAATAACGTTCTCTTTTTCTTCTATCTCAATTTTTCGTGGTATTTGAGAGGCTTCAGTAAGCTACCTTACCGGGGTCGCGTTACCTACATCGCGATGATGGGGCTGCCACCTTAGGTATAGCTGACGCGATACAGCATTCCGTTAATCAGCCGCTGGGTACCAGGCAGACGCTGTTTGAGCCGCACCTCCTGGTGAACAGACGCTCGAGGCGTACCTTCTCACTCTAGCTGATGTCAGAAGGACAACAGTGCCCAGGCTGCACTACCAGCTAAGTACACAACCCTTAGCTGGCGGTCTTTTGTCATCGGACGACCCGTGGAAGCGTGAGATAGGGACTTGTGGGGACCAGCGCTCTGTTGGGCGCTCCTTCCTTGATGTCAACCCACCATTTTGCAGCCCAGCTGCAAGCTGGTTATCACCCCAAAATTTTCATTTCCAAAAGTTAGGAAAAGTCAGAAAGTTTCAACGCCCTATCTCATTTGATTACAAAGCTACAGCGTTTTTAAATCATCTCTGGGCCAAAATAGACCCCAATGCACTAGGAAGGTTAAGATTCAGTGCTTCAGGTGCCCCAATATTACAACGTTTTCCATGTGAAAATTAAGCGATTCCTTAGGGTGTCTAGTCTATACTACCCCAGCCCCCGTACATGTGATAATGAAGTAGAGGGTTCTAAGATTTGCGTAGCCAGTTTAAGTATCACTGTCGAAAAAAAAACAATTGTGAACAATAACTTTTATTGACAAAACACACAAAACTAATGAACTTAAGTGAGGTAAAAGCTCAATAAACTGAACTGGATAACCGAGAATAATTATATCCAGATGTGAATATCATTTATCTTTGTTTTAAGTGATTATCAATATTCCCTTCTTCGCCTTGCAATCTAAATCTTAGATCTTGCCACTAACTTAGCTGCAACATAAGAACAACATTCCGCCAGTATGGCAGTGCTAAAGTTTGACGTGTTGTATTTTATATTGTTTCATAACTGTTCGTCCTCGCTTGGTTGAAGTCCCGTCTCCTTGTTTGCACTGTGCTGCTCTGATGGTGTACAACGGAGCAGAATTTCCTTCCGGAGAGCTCATCCTGATTGCATGAATAGTATCATTCCGTGCGACTTTAGCCAGTGCTCAAGTTCTTTGTCATCTTCCCCGTTCCAGCCATCCCCGTTCTTAGCCATTTTTAGGCTGCTGCAGCATTATTTTGGCTGGTAGCGCTACCAACTGGGGTGGGGGTTGTAGTGTTGTGTAGTTTTATGTTCCGGCGTCGTCGTACTTTTTCCGCTATCTTTCTTTGCACTTTGTGTTTGGTTCCGATGCTTCCCGCCGGCGGCTGTTATAGTTTATATCAACTGCTCGACATACTGCACTCCTCTAATTTGTCACCATTCGGGTTGAAGTCACGTACCGAAAGCTCATCAAATTTCGTCATATCTGCTTTCCCTTCCTTTCGTTTCCCTTTAATGGCTGACTTTATTTTTCCCTTGTTTGTTTTGGCTGCGTTTTACGACTAAAGTTTCTTCGGATTCAGACACTTTCTAATATGTACAGAACGAACATTTATCCGGAGGAAAACACATAGGAAAACGTTGCAATAATAGATGGAAGGAAACTGCTGTTTTCTTTCCTTGTTTCAAACTTCTTGATAAATTCAATTATTAACATTCTAAAGCACTCATCTTCTTCTTCTTCTTCTTCTGGTTGTCTAAGGTTTAAGGCTCGTGGAAAATAATGTGTGCGGGAAACCTGTTCAGTAGAGTACAAATGACCAACTTTATTTTCTTACAAGGCGGTAGTAACTAAAAAATCTTATGAATAGTTAAGCACATTGAAGACTTCGGGCATGTATTATTGAAGACAGAAATACAGAAAAAGAGAAATAGGAATGATGAATACCACGCGTTGCAGTAGCCGTTATGTCCTTTTGAGAAATACGCTTTTGGCAAGTCATTTGAATTGTTGTTTAATTCACTTGCTCGGTCAAAATGTAGCATTATAATAAATCTTGCAATATTGTTAAGAAAATTATTTTGAGCTTTTTAGTGGAATGTCTTCACTTGTCATAAGACGAGTTTGTACAATCCCATTTAATTCCACCACTTAATTGTACCTTGACAGATACGCAAGTCAAGTCAAGTACGAGACACTGAAGACGACCTTACTGCTGAGGTCAAAATACGTATCTGTCAAGGTGCGCTTAAGTGGTGGAATTAAATTGGATTGTACAAACTCGTCTTTTGATAAGAGCTTGCAATATTGATTGAGTGAAAATGTAATTTGAATCGACACTATAGACATCCTAAACATTTCTAGTAAACTAAGAGATCGTGGACTAGAAAACAAATTTCCTACAACTTTTGTTCTATCGCATGTAAAAGTATGGTAAGGCTGCAGAGGTCACGTTACGATGGCCTTTAGTTTCCTGTTTGAAGGCACAGCCGTGTCATGTCGTCTCGTGTCAATACATTCCAAGATGTTTCATTCCATCCGAAAACTAAACACAAAGGGATTGCTCCACCTAACAGCAACCGTCACGAACTGCTGCCTTCTGGTTGTTGCAAACTGGTGTTCATTAATAGCAAATGCGATGAGCTAACAAAAACCGGAGGAACCAAGTCATCCACAAGCAACAGGATCGGCCCCACCCCGCCGTCCTGTGTCCATTCGCACAAGCTGGAAGGTCCTCACAGCAATCCACTATGGGGGATCCCCATACAAGCGAGCGGTCAAAAATAAAATTGGACTTTTCAAGTGATTTTCCACTTTGCTTTAGCTGTGTATGGTCGAAATAGCATGAATATATAATTTCTAACACCCCCCTTTAGGGATCGTCTATGAATTACGTAATATTTTTTTTCATAAATTCGATTAACGTGACAAAGCAATCCAATTTAGGAAGTTTAATTTTATATGTTTTCTTGAGGAGAAGGAAGGGGTTGTACAAAACTAAGTACAGCAATTTATGGACATCATGAACCCTCCCCCTTCTCCATCCTCATTTGTGGACTGTCGTCTATATATTTTTGTATATTTTTTGCGGAAGGTAATCATTTTTGTGGGAAGAAAGTAACAAAACGCCTCCCCTACCAATAAATCTAATAACTTTTCATTGCTCTAAATCTGAAGTTGGCGGCGAGAGAACCGAATTAATGTTAAAAGACATTAATTTCATGACATTCAGTGATATTTTTTGTTCTTACTCTCATGCCTCACAATTTGTATTTAGAACAATCTGTTTGACAAAGTACTAGGTTCTGAAGGATCCTAAAGCATTAAATGTTAATCAAAGAATCAGAAGTCAAGAACGAGTAAAGTACGAGACACTGAAGACGTCCTAACAGGTCGAAATACGTATATGTAGAACTAATACGAGTTGGTGGAATAAAATGGAATTTTACTAAACTCGTCTTATGACAGTGAAAACATTCCACTAAAAAATAGTTAAACAATTTTCTTAAAGAATCAGAATTGGAAAGAACGTTTTAAAAAGGGGATTATCAAATTAGAAATCGCAATCCCATGACATTTGTACAAGTTATTCAAAAATAAATGAGAATAATATATTCTCAAAAATGTGAACATTCATTCATTCCACAATGCTCCATTGTTCCGAAAAGCAAATTTCTTTCAATTTGAATAACAACACTATTTAAATTATTTTGATTTGTTTTCATGATTTCTACAAGTTATATATAGCATCATTCTTTTTCTGTGTGAAGGTTTAAATCTTTAATGATATTTTCTTCAATTCCATCAACGATGGAAGATGACATGAATTCATCTAAAGTATCAGAGGATAAAGAACTTTTAAAAATCTTCAAATATTACAAAATTACGCATGGCATAAGAATAACTAAGTGAATTTTTTTTTCCAATGTCTCCTCGTTATCCAAATCGAGCTTAAAATAGATCTGATTCATGTAAGGCACGAAGAAAATGTCAACATTTGCCTCTCTTGATCATTTTCTTGCATTATGAGTTCTAAATTTCTTCTTTTTTATATTGACTTTCCGCTGGTTGTTCAGCCAGTGAACCTCAAAGTGTAGATGAGTGAATAAATATTTCCCTACCTTTAGCCAGACATTCATGAACACTAGCAAGAATTTCATACTCTCCGTACTAACTAAGATATTGTTCGTCTTTACTTTTGCAATAAACATGTCAGAATTATTGATTCCATGAGATTTATAAATATTTACATACTATGAAACCTCATATTTAGTTCTCCATCAGTAGCTAATGAATAGCTCAGAAAAATAGGTTTAGGAAATGACTCAAACCACTCAAGCCCCAAACGCAATTCAGCGGAATGGCGACGGAACCAGTAAAATTTGACAGGAAATATATAAATTCCGTTACCGTTAATTACCGTTGTGCTGCATTGTATTGGGGTTTTATTCATTCACTCCTTTGAAAAGTTAAAAAAATGTTATAAATAAAGTCGAAGTTATTACCAATACATGTATTTTGACCATACCCTTTGAGCCCATAGTTCAGTCTGGCCCATTTTCAATAGGAAACGATGGGACTAGATTTCCCGTCGAATGAAACTTGTTGCGAGAAAATCGTACACAAATAAGCGTCTAAATGGCGATTTGCGCACATACATACAGACGCGCATGCACACACATACAGACATCACCTCAATTCTTCGAGCTGAGTTAGTTGATATATACCACTACGGATCTCCGGGCCTTCTATCAAACATTCGTTTTGGAATGAGCATTAACCTTGGAGTACGAGAGAGGCAAAACACAGTAAAAAAAATAAATGAAAAAAAATCAAAGTGATTTAACTCTGTTAATTGCAAATACTGGCAAGAAATTATTTCGGGAAATTTTAGTCGAAGCTTCGTCCTTGATGTGCATCATAAAAGAACCCGGGGATTTCTGAGGAAAAAGTTCTTCACTATCAAAGTTGAAAATAGCGTCGTTTTGGAAAAAATATTGTTTCCGCATTTTTTCATTTTTTTTCACAATGTAACCATTAGTTTTGCATACCATTTTAAAGCTTATACAATTACCTTTGTAATGATGTATTAACATTAAAGAAAAAACATTAAGAAAATATTTCAATAAATAGTTGAAAGTAAAATATTTTTTCAGGAAATTTGTTAACTTTTTTACCCATTTCTGACTTTGACACCTTATATCTTTGGAACTAGTGCACCTAGAGACTTCAAATTCAGAATTTCTCTTAATTAGAGTATTGACAATGGAGAGAAAATATTTTAAAATAATTCGGAAGACATGACATTTTCGATTAATGACCGCCCGAAATCCTATAGTGCAATCGTCGAAACGGGAAACATCAGCGTCATCCGAGTGGAATTTTGTGTGTCACAGATCAAAGCGATAGAGCACACCAGCAGCTGGTTCTCGTTTGTTGTCATGCATCGGGCAGTTCTATTTTAGTGTCGCTCCAGGAGTCCCGGAAGGGCGTGGGATGGTCGTTTCCTCAGTTTCATTTCGCCAGCCTTCGGAATTTCTTTGTTTTTTGCTTGTTTAGTGGGCTGCTTGAGGCAAAGTTGATAAATTTTTAAAATCATTAAATTTTGCTTCACGAGCTTTTTCTTCATGTGCTGCGATGGGGTTTGTTTGCAGAGAGGAAGTTTGATCAGCATTTTTGTTTGAGCTTGTAGGAACATTAGGTTAAGCACAAAGCTTTATAAATTCACAACGGTTGCTACAAACAGGATAGCATGTAATATACAAACGGTCAGTGGCCTAAGCAATTCCGTTCTAGAGGGAAATTCCTGATTTTCAATTATGTATAAGAATCTTGCAAAATCTATATAAAATGCTCGCATATTCCCATTTTATTCTATTTTTATACAAATACTATAGATAAACCCTTGTACCATATTCCCAACTTTTCACTACTCAACGCGAAAAGTAAGGAATCAGAAGTAAGAAATGATGAGTAAGAAAGGAGGCGTCTCATTACTAACTTTTTACAGTGAGTACATATTGAGAAGCGAGAAATAAGGAATGAGATTTCTCATTTCAATTTCTCCCTTTCTCACTTTTAACTTCGCGCTTCTCACTTTTCCCATTGTGAAGTGAAAAATTATTAGTGAGAAGCCGCTGGATGCCAGAACAGACGCTGTTGGAGTCGCACCTCCTTGGTGAACAGACGCTCGATCAGTCGGGTCAAATTTGTTTAAAGTCCCACCCAACACCAGGACTGGGCTAGTGCGCTTTGAGCGGCACACGGTCGCTTTGATAGGGCCTGCATGGGGACACATGCAGCTTTTTGTAGAAGTTCAACAGAGCCCACTGTCTAACCCCCCCACATCCTAGGCAGACCCCATAGGATGCACCCTCTCACGCTAGCTGATGTCAGAAGGACAACAGTGCCCAGTAGACTGGCCCAGGAAAGAAAAGGTTGTCGAATTCTACGGGGCACCTCCCAGAATTGTGCCTTTAGGTAAGAACATCAATCTCTGAAAGTTTCAGCTCAATCGCTTGTTGCATAAGCTGGCGCAATTGATTTGAAGTTTGTATGGTGGTTTCAGCCAAAATGCATAGCAAAATACACCTCCGTCACTCTTTCGTTCAGGAAGTTGATTCGGTATGCCCAATTGAGCTCAGAATTGCAACAAAGGCAGTTGTTCGATCACGAACGTAGCTGCTGTTGAAGCCAGTGCAGCGTGTATCATTCTTTTATATTGTGTCACTTTTGTTTTCTGTTCTCGCGCCAACTGCTAGCGTTATGTGCGTAGCAGTTGGCGCGCTGTAAGTCCAATTAGATTTTAAATTTGAATGTTTGTGCACACGTCCCTAGTAATTATATAATATGTTATAATTGTCTTTCCATACCAAGAGTCGCCTATAAAAGGCGACTCCCCAATCCATCTAATGTACAGTGTCTCGAAAGTAACCTCCGAGCTGGCACGCTGCCTCTCGGAGGCAATAAATTAGAAATCTAGTTCAGAAGCAGAAGTTTTCTTTCATTCATCGCCGGAAGTATCACCATCAAAAAATCACACAACGTAGGGTCGTCCCACCCTGGACGAAACAGCAGTTGATATGTTTAAGATCAATTCCACAGAACATTATACGATAATTAAATGAACTTTTCTATAGTTTTCGACTGATTTATTAGGGGTTAGGTTGTGCACCTTGGAATTCATTGATTGTCATGAAAAACATACGCATGCCATCAAAGATGCCTGCGATGTGTGGTTTCGCGCGCGCTCAAACATATGCAGAGGAACGCGCGCCACAGCACACCTAAGCCACCTTTGATAACATGCGCACGTTTTTCATGACAATCAATGAATTCCAAAGTGCACAGCCCAACTCCTAATAAATCATCCGAAACTTTATAAAAAGTCATTTAATCATCGTATAATGTTCTGCGGAATTGATCTTTAACATATCAACTGCCTTTGTTACAATTCTGAGCTCAATCGGGCGTACCGAACCAATTTTCTGAACGAAAGATTGACGGAGGTGTATTTTGCTATGCATTTTGGCTGAAACCACCATACAAACTTCAAATCAATTGCGCCAGCTTATGGAACAAGCGATTGAGCTGAAACTTTCAGAGATTAATGTTCTTACCCAAAGGCACAATTCTGGGAGGTGCCCCGTAGAATTCGACAACTTTTTTTTTTCTCACCTACAAGGCTGGGCCACTCTAGTGCCCAGGCTACACTACCAGCTAAGTACGCAACCCTCAGCTGGCGGTCAATTGCCATCCGAAGACTCGTGGAAGCGTGAGTGTTGGAACTTGTGAGGACCAGAGCTGTGTTAGGCGCTTCTTCCCGGAAGTCAACTCACTCTTAGCCCATACGATTTGTATTGAACGAAAAAATATTTAAAGACTATGCTGAAGGTGGCTAGGTTCAACTTTTGGCCCGGTCTAGAATAACTCATCGATTAGAAAATTTCTCGATTTTTCAGCGTGTTAATCTCGTTCTATACAAATGGAAAACATGGTAACTTGGATTAGAAACCTCGCAGGTAATAATTGTAGAAGTGCTGAATGAACATCAAGCTTTTTTTTAATCTTTTGTTTATTTTGCCCAATTGCCGTGAAGCGTTACGGAACCGAAACCAGGTTTAGCAATTCATTTCTTAATTATTATATAAAGTGTTAGTTTTGGGGAACCGAAAGACTCGTGGTTTGGTCGAGGTTAGGGAATACAATAATACAGTAGGAAAGGAAGGGAATTTAGGGTGCTTAAAACACCAAGCTATTGTTATTAATATATCGCGAAATAGTACATTCCGCGAAATTTTACATTCCAACGAAAGTCATTCGTAGAAAAGGTACAATCCGCCAAATGTCGTACCGCGAAAAGTTACATACCACCAAATGTTATCCCACGAAATGCTATACAATCATTTTCGGCTATATGACCTGTTCGGCCATATGACCTATTCGAAAAAATGGCTCGCTCTGCCAAACGACCATAATGACCTATTTGCCCAAATTACCTATTAGGACAAATGACTTATTTGGCCAACTGACCTATTAGGCCAAATTACCTTTTCGCTCAAATTACCTATTCGACCAAATGACCTATTCAGCCAAATGCTCTTTTCGGCCGAATGACCTTTTCAGCCAAATGACCTATTTGGCCGTACAACCCGCTGGGCCAAATGTCTTTCGGCCTAATGGTTTATTCATCCCAACAACTCCCCGTAATGTAGGGTAGACACTTTTGCATGGTGTGTTACGGTGTAAGATGTACCACGGTCACATTGTCAGCTACAGGCAAATCATGACCCAACGAATACTTACTTACTTATATATCCTGTACACCTCAGGTGGTGCGTGGTGCGTCTAATGCTTGTTTACAGATTTCGTTTCCGCTCCTACGTAGAGTGTGGCCGACCCAGCCCCACTTCCGATCCCGAATTTCTGTTGCTATCGGCCTTTGGTGACAACGACGATGGAGCTCGTTGTTTGAGATCCAGTTGTGAGGCCACCAGGCCCGAATTATATACCGCAGGCATCTGTTAATGAACGCCTGCAGCCGTTGAGTGTTCTCCACTGATACACACCATGTTTCGCTAGCGTATAACAGCACAGATTTTACGTTAGAGATGAAAATTCGTATTTTGGTGCATTCACTTATCTGCTTGTTTTTCCAGATATTTCTTAAACTCGCAAAGTCAGCCCTTGCTTTCTTGATCCGTGCGCCTTTGTCGATCTTGATACCGCCGTCTGACGCCATTTGGCTACCAAGATATTGGAAGCTTTCAACATTCTCCACTGGTTGCCCGGCTACTGTGAGTCACCGTGTTTACATCCAACGATTTGGTTTTGTTCACGTTGATGACTAAACCTGCCGAGGAGGAGCACTCGACAAGATCGTTGAGCTTACTCTGCATATCAGAGCGCCGTTTCGCGAGGAGTGCAACGTCATCAGCCAATTCGAAGTCGTTTAGGTGCTCCATGGTTATAGGCTGCCATAACAGCCCGCGGTTTGGTTCACGGTCAATCGCATCTACCAGAATCTCATCGATTACAATGAGGAACAGTAACGGTGATAGAATACATCCTTGCCTCACACCAGCTACGACCCGGATAGGGTCGGACAGGACCCCATTGTGCAGCACTCTACACGAAAAGGCCTCGTACTGTGCTTCGATGAGGCCGATGATTTTCTCAGGAACCTCCTTGCGTCTCAGGGCGCCCCACATATTCTCGTGATTGAGACGGTCGAAAGCTTTTTCGTAGTCAATGAATACCAAGTAAAGGGACTCTTGGAATTCGTTGACCTGCTCCAGAATTATGCGGAGCATGACAATGTGGTCCACACAGGATCTTCCGGCACGGAATCCGGCTTGCTGCCGCCGGAGAGTCGCATCGATCTTCTCCTGAATCCGGGCTAGGATAATTTTGCACAGAACTTTGAGAACGGTACACAGCAACATAATGCCTCGCCAGTTATCGCATACAGTCAGGTCACCCTTTTTGGGCACCTTCACTAAGATACCTTGCATCCAGTCGACCGGGAAAGTTGCGGTGTCCCAGATATTACGAAATAAACGATGCAGTAGTTGAGCGGATGTCATGGGGTCAGCTTTGAGCATCTCGGCTGATATGCGGTCGACCCCTGGGGCTTTATTCGATTTCATGCTTTGGATGGCTGTTTGAATCTCTAGCAGTGATGGAGCTTCGGTATTGACGCGTGTTATACGTCGGATCCTAGGCAGATCATGCCGAGGTGGTGATGGCCTGGCTGGCACTTGAAAAAGTTGTTCGAAGTGCTCGAACCAGCGTTTCAGCTGGTCAGTTGGGTCAGTCAATAACTGATCATTCGCGTCTTTCACAGGCATCGTTGCATTCATCTTCGCCCCGTTTAAGCGTCGTGAGTAGGGTGGTTTACCGGTAATACCGAAACCGGTAAAACCGGTATTACCGGCCCTTTTTTGGATACCGAAAAACCGGTTTCATGAAGGTCTAGAAACCGGTATTTTCGGTATTCCAATTTTCATCCAAATTTAGTAGATAAAAGACTTTTTTATACGGTGTTGAACTTAATCTAGAATTAAAAAAACACCTAAATAAAGAATAAAAAAAAACTTTTTTATATGGGTGGCTAGAAGCGCATGGTGTTATTAGTGTGCTATTGCTTTTCAGACCTCTTACAGCAGCAAAAGAAAATATAATAATAAATCCTACAAATTAATTAAGGGAGAAACAATTGTTTACATTTATCATACCATTTTGAAGAATAAGTTTAAGTTTTTGCTTTTGGAGAATCCACTCTCTAGAGAAATGCAGTTCTGCATGAGAGGTAAATCGAACACAATAGTAATATGCTTAAGCACTAGTTTCTTTTCTCTTTAGGTAAATCTAGATAACAATATGAATTTCCAAATTTGCTTCTATTTTTTGTTTATGCATTTATATCTAAGATATCTAAGAAATGCAGAAAATAAATTTCTTTTCCAAAATGAAAATAAAAATTGATTTTAGAACAGATTAGATAGAGCATTCAATACTTTACGATTCGGTAGTTGGAATTAAAAAATTGACGGGTCTGTGTGGAAAACCAACGCACTACTTTATGAACATGCTTGATTCTCAGTTACAGAAAAACCCAAGCGTCAGAGGTGAGTCAGCTTCGGGCTGAAAACATCTTAAATAAAGATAATAATAATGAACCCAAGCGTAAAAAGATGTACCTACATGTTATAGAGAAATGAGAGTCGATGGATAACGCTCATAGAATCTGGAATCATAAATAATGGTTTCAGTGTTGTAAAACGTTATCTGCATGACTAATTTGTTCCAAACTTTTTTTTTTTCAAGCCGAATTCACTTGATGATTGTTGATGTACTCATAACGCTGGAGTAGTTCTGTATTTTTGTACAAAGGTACATTGCTCTGAATGTAGCATCTGACATTATGTCATTTTGACTCCCACGCCTCAGATTACATATTTACATCATTACAAAGTTGTAGGCAGCTTTGAGCGCTTCAAGTTTGTCATACCTCATTATTTGATATTTAGTTTCCGAAAAAAGTGCTAGGAAAATTAAACAATTGAATACCAACGACACAACACTGAATGGTTACGATAGTCATGATTTTATAAAAAAAAATCAGAAAAAACTTCCATGAAACAACAAAATAAACTATACTCAATTGATAGTTTAGGTTTTATTCCATTTTTTGCTAGATTATGGGCGCAAAATATAAAAATTGTCATTAAATCTTATTATTTCACAACAGTAAATAATGATTTCTCGATTGGATTTTGAAATGATATGCTTTTTCATGACTTGAAATGAAATCCTCAGAAAAAACTTCAATACCGGTATTATACCGGTATTACCGGTATCAAAATCGTTAATACCGAAATACCGGTTTTCACTTAAAGTGGTCAAAACCGACCACCCTAGTCGTGAGATATCGTAGAGGAGGCGAATGTCCCCAGTTGCGGCGGCTCTCTCTCCTTCGTCGGCCAGAGAGTCTGCCCACGCTCGCTTGTCCCGTCGACATGAGCGTTTTACTTCCTTCTCAAGAGCTGCGTATCGTTGACGGGCTAAGACTTTGGCTCCTCTGGTTTTCGATCGCTCTATCGCGGCTTTGGCTTCTCTTCGCTTCTCTATTTTCCTCTAGGTCTCATCGGTGATCCATTGTTTTCTCTGTGTGTGTAGTTCGCCCAGATTGTTCTCGCTGGTGGCGATGAAGGCATTCTTGATGGCGGTCCATTGGTCTTCCACGCTGCCACCTTCCGGAATATCTGTAGCACGCGTCTCCAGTTCTTCAACGAAGGACCGTTTCACCGTGGCATCTTCCAGTCGGCGTGTGTTGAATCGTCGTCCAACTCTTTCCTCCTGCCGACGAATCCGCGCAATGCGCAGGCGCATTTCGATGAGGGGTGGATGGTCAGACGCGATATCGGCACTACGTTTATTCCGTACATCAAGAAGGCTCCGTTTCCATTTTTGGCTGATGCAGATGTGGTCGATTTGATTTTCTGTAAAGCCGTCACGGGAGACCCACGTGACCTTGTGAACCGGTCGATGAGGGAAGAGCGATCCCTCGATCACCATGTCGTTATTACCACAAAATTCTGCGAACAGCTCTCCGTTTTCGCTCATTTCTCCGAGACCATGGCGTCCCATAATGCGCTCATGGTTCGAGTTGTCAGATCCGATCTTCGCATTGAAGTCGCCCAAACAGATCTTGATATCACCCTTCGGAATTCTATCTACGACGGCATTGAGTTGACTGTAGAAGTTCTCTTTGTCTTGCAGATCGGCAGCATCGGTTGGCGCATAACATTGGATTATAGAAAGTGTTATATCACTTTTCGTTGGGTAGTGATATTCACTGTTAAAATAAATTACCATCCTCTTAGAAGGTTGGAATCTTAATGCTTTATTGAAATTTAAAGAAATATAATTTAACCTACGGGAGATACTTGAAGCATCAATACATGAACCTAGCTATGTACATCGATCACCAATCAGTGATCGTTGTTAACGCAAAAGAGCGAGGGACAGAGACCCTCGAAAAATACATGACTGTTCACTTGGTAACAGCATGTCTCGATACATTTGTAATGCGACACTTTCTGCTTGTCGCCAACGGTGCTAGAGTTGCTAGGCATTGAACTGAAGGTTCAATGCCGGATGAAATTGACCTTCTCAGCATGTTCCCACTGAGTCTGTTGAAAGTGTGTTAAAGAAGAAATATGAATAACATGTGTGATGCACATGTTACAAAAGGTTTCAGAACCGTGTTCTAAATCTGGCAACGATTATCCTTTCACTTATAGGTTCCCACTTCATAAGCGCAGAGTGTGCCTGAGCGCTTAGTAGGAAGCCAACTCCGCGATGCCGGGGAGCGTGTTCACCTCGTAAACTAGAGTATAGCAGAACTTGTCCCAATGGCGTTCTGTGTTCTCCAAAGTTTGGCCAACGGACTTCACTCAGTCCCAGGATCTCAAGCTTCATGCGGCGTGCCTCATTGGCAAGTTATGCCAATTTACCCTGCTGGGCTAGGGTTAAAACGTTCCATGTTCCTATTCGTGTCCGTTGTTTCGCGCTAAGAGTCGTCGCCGTAAAATCAGTCCGTATTCTTCCATTATCGGATTCTCGAACAAATTGATGTTTCGGGAACAGTAGGTTGTTGGCCCAAGGTTCCCTATCCAACGGGATGGAGCTGCCATCTTAGGTATAGCTTCCGGGGAATAGCATTTCATACTCAGCCGCTGGATGCCAGAACAGACGCTGTTGGAGCCGCACCTCCTTGGAGAACAGACGCTCGGTCAGTTGGGTCAAATTTGTTTAAAGTCCCACCCAACACCAGGACTAGGCTAGTGCGCTTTGAGCGGCACACGGTCGCTTTGATAGGGCCTGCTTGGGGACACATGCAGCTTTTTATAGAAGTTCAACAGAGCCTACTGTCGAACCCCACCACATCCTAGGCAGACCCCACAGGACGCACCTTCTCACTCTAGCTGATGTCAGAAGGACAACAGTGCCCAGGCTGCACTACCAGCTAAGTACGCAACCCTTAGCTGGCGGTCAATTGTCATCGGAAGACCCGTGGAAGCGTGGGTATTGGAACTTGTGAGGACCAGAGCTATGTTAGGCGCCCCTTGTCGGATGTCAACTCACCATTTCGCAGCCCCAACCCAACGAATACCTTCCCCAGTATCCAAATCCGTGGTACTTATGAGGGTGTCGCTGAGTCGAGGGCCTCTCGTTAAGTAAGTACTACATCAACACTTCCTTCCTCTCCCAAGTTACGGTGAAGATTGGCGTGGTCAGGAGTAGTAATCCTCATGCTTTTGTGATTTGTATCCTAAATTGAAATCAAGGACCACACCCACCTTGATTTCTGATAGCAATCTGAATAAGGATTTCAAAAGAAAAACATGAGTATCACTAGTGTCCAATCTACGAAGTACACCGTAGCTATGCTATTCTATGCTATGCTATGCTGCTCATGGTTTATTCGTTCCAACAAATTTCGGGATTGCGGCTTTCGGCTGAATGGCTTCCGGCCTAACGATCCTTCCTTTGGAATGGACGGCAGTCAATTCGACCTCCTCGATGGACTCTTCTTCCACGATCATCGTTACGTCGTCGGCGAATTCCACTACCTATAGTTTGGCTTCTGCCGGAAGCATTACCCTGCGTGAACCATTATTAACACCCAAAAGGTCAAGTTTTCGTTGGGGTACCCCCGATATGGCATTTGGAGTATTTCGATGAATTTTTTTTATATGGAGCTCTTCTCAAACTTTTTCCAAAAACAAAGCTATACTAAATACGGTTCTATTAGGAAATTGTTAGATTGTTTTTTAAATGCTCATAAGCGTCTCCACGATGTCCCCAATTGCCCCCGGGGAAGCCGTAGAAGAAGACATTTTAGTTTTTAGCCCAAAATATGTCATGTGACAGCTCTTTCTTTATGATTTCTCACAAATAATCTTGTGGTACGTGTAAAAAGTCTGTAAGACCTCATTGGCCAATTCCAGAACCTCATGGAGTGGGGGACCTGCACGAATGGACATTTTCATTTGTTGACCCAAACATGTCGTGCGACTGTTCGATCTTCATGATTTCTCATGAATAATCTTCTGGTGATTTCATAAAGGGCGATTGACCTCACTGGCGACTTCCAGAATATTACAAGATGCCCCTGGGGAACCTGTAGAAGAGGACATTTCCTACTTTAGACCAAACGTATCATGCGACAACTCTATCTTCATGGATATTCACAAATAAAGTTCTGGTAAGGCTGTAAAGTGTAAAACAACTCATTTGCCACTCTCGGAACATCACGGAGTGCCCCTGCGGAACCTGTAGATATGGACATTTTCATTTTTGCACTAAAACATGTCATGCGATAGCTCTATCATCATGGTTTCTCACGAATAATCATCTGAAGATCTTATAAAGGACAATTGACCTTAACTGCCACTTCCGGAATATCACGGAGTACCCGAGGGCACCTGTATAAGGGGACATTTCCGATTTAAGAGCAAAATGTGTCATGCGACAACTCACGAGAAAGAAGCAAGGGTCGATAAAACCCGGTCGCGACAACTAGAAATCAACAAATGCTAGCCATGCACCAAAAACCAAGACATCCGGTTGTGATGCGCCCAAGTAGTAAACGTTGTGGACGGGAATAGGAGGTGTGTGTGTGTTATTTTATTACAATCCAACTCACACCACACTGTGTGGAAGTGGCATTATGGATAAATTATTAATATAATCGAAAGAATCTTAGATCTTAGACACTTCCTGAATTCTTTTGTTTCTGGTGCGTGTTTGATTATAAAAATATAATTAGGCCGTTAAAAATATTTAATTAACATTATGTCCTATTGGTCTCCGGAAGGACAAGGGGGGATAATGAAAAATAAATAATGAAATGAAAAAAATCAAAAAAACTCCTCGGATTTGTGGAAGAATGTTTAGAAAATCCTCAAAATTATCCGAATTTTATTTTGTTGGCCCCTCAAAATATTCCTTCCTACTTTGTATATCTATCTTAGTTCTTTCTGTGTTTCACGTTCTATCAAAACGATTCCTACTGTTATTACCTTCCATACAATCCCAAAATCTCCCGTGGCACCTATGAGAGGTCGTAGAGTTTTCTGCATCTTTCTTAAGTAGGTGTCCAACTAACCATTCTTCCCCTTCCTAAACATTCGCGAGTACGTGGCCAGGACAGATCTTGACTATTGGAGAGTGCATTGCTTCCATCTAAGAGATAGTGATTAGTCCCAAATCAATATCTGTGGAAACGGATGAAAGTGATGCTACTCTCATACAATAGTCTTGGCTTGTACCACCTAAGAATTTGTGCGAATTGCTCAATGCTAATGCTAATGCTAAAATGTGTAATGCGACAATTCGTTCTTCATGGTTTTTAAAAAAATACGTCTGGTAAGTCTGTAAAACTGGAAGAGGCATCATTCGTCACTTCCGAAACATCACAGAGTGCGCCGACGGAACCTTTAGGTATGGACATTCCCAATGGAATATAAATATAAACGCAGCGTTTTATGCAACATGCTCCCTCTGTTACTAAAATGATGCTGGTTTCAGAAGAGTTATTTAACTTCAAGAATATTAAATTCAGATTGTATACAAATATAATGCAAAAACATATTCAATAAAAATTCCACGGGAAAAAATAAAAATTTCGTTTCGTTTCGTCAACGAATCAAATGCGACTTTGATTTCGTATCGTTTCAAAGTCAACAAGGATCAAATCATTATTTCGTTTCGTTTCGAACCAACATGGACATTTCAAATTTCGTTTCGTTTCGAAAAAGTTTGTTATCGCATACCCTTAGAGAGCATTAAGCTTGCAAACTAATTCAACATCCTACGGCAGCGGTTTTCAACCTTTTTCTTGCCCCTTCGAACTTTTACAATAATTGAGGTACCCCCTCTTGGGTACTTTGGGTACGGGTCAACACGGCCAATCATCTTGGAAAAATAATTCCGAACCCCTTGAAGGTAGTTTTCGAGTCACTTAAAAGGAGGCACCTTTTACATCTTGAAAGGACGCTTCTGAACATCTTGAAAGGAGGCTTCCAAGCCTCTTGAATGAAATCCGAGCTGCTTGAAGCGAGGCTTCTATACCTCTTGAAACAAGGCTTCTCTTGAAAGAAGGCTTCCTATCCACTTGAAAGGAGGCTTCCGAGCCTCTTGAAAGGAGGCTTCCGAGCCTCTTGGAAAGAGGCACCAGAGCCTCTTGGAAGGAGGCTTTTGAGTCTCTTAAAAGGAGGCTTTTGAGCCTCTTGAAAGGTGGCATCTGAGCCTCTTGACAAGAAGCTTCCGAGCCTCTTAAAAGGAGGCTTACGACCCTCTTGAAAGGAGGCAACCTAACCACGTGAAAGGAGGCTTCCGAACCTCTTGAAAAGAGGCTTCTGAGCCTCTTGACAGGAGTCTTCCGAGCCTCTTGAAAGGAGGCTTCTGAGCCTCTCGAAAGGTGGCTTCTGAGCCTCTTGGAAGGAGGCTTCTGAGTCTTTAGAAAGGAGGCTTCTGAGCCTCTTGAAAGGAGGCTTCTGGGCATCTTGAAATGAGGCTTCTGAGCCTCTTGAAAGGAGGCTTCTGAGCCTCTTAGAAGGGGGCTTCTGAGCCTCTTGGAAGAAGGCTTCTAGGCTTTCCGAGCCTCTTGAATGGAGGCTTCCTTTCATGTCTCTCAAACGAAGTATTCCGAACCATTAGATTCTCGATTTTAGTTCAGAAGCATATTCTTAACATATTATTCATCCTTTTGTTTCGAACAAGTATATAGATTGCATAAAAGAAAAAAAGTTCATTCGACGTTTTGATCCGTAGCCCTTTACATATTGTACTTTTTTTTGGAAAGCAGGAATCAATTGGCTTTGATTTCTTGATCGCATTGAATATTATGTACAAGACAAAATTTTGAAATAAAGAATACACAATTATAAAAACTTTATCAATGATTGGAATTGTTATACGTCCGCCATTACGCATTTTTGTCCGAAGTACCCCCTAGGGTCAGCGAAGACACCCCCACGGGTACATGTACCCCAGGTTGAGAACCGCTGTCCTACAGAAATAATTATACGAATAAAAATAAATTGACCATTTGAAAACGAGTGATCGGAATATTAGTCATGTTCAGAATTTGAATCAAAACGGTACACACATACAGACAACCACGCACATTTTTGGAATCTTAAGCGCACTCAATCACATAAATCAGCATCAGCTTAATTCGATGAGCGGTAGGATCTCATAGCCTTTTGCTACACTTAGTATACAAGAAAGGTAAAAAAAATGTTATTCATATCCATTTCCCTCCGAAGGTATAATAAATCGTGAGAATAAAGTGGATATATCCGAAGCTCTAGTGCTAAAAAAGTGGGTTAGAGGGGGACTGAAATCGTGACAAAGAATTCATATTTAAAACACGACATATATGTCAATTGCTATAATGAAGATGGTGAACGCTCAAATATGCTCATTCACACCTGTTAGTGTGAAATACGGTCGTTATTTTTTTATATGTTTTAACCGGATAAGATATTTTTCTCCTTTTAAGGTTTTTCGTATTTGGTATTTTTATACCAATTTAGTATTTTGAATAATTCAAAAGAACATGTTGGCACATTTTCGAACCATTGAATATTGCTCTTATCAGACCATATTGTAAATGCAAGAGTTTCGATGGATGGTAGAAAAGTTGCTAAAAAGTGTAATATTGCCAACTGCTAAAAATCTTCCTCATTTAATCCAACCTCCTGCGTCCTGTACTCCGGACGTTGTTGGGTTTAGAATGACATAATATCGGTTTCAGTTTTAGTTCACATTTCTTCGATGCAGGGTACAACATGCAACCACTATAACGCATGTTGTTGTGAATCACATAAAAATGCTGTCCGATCTTTACAATTTTCATTGATCGATGACTATAAGTTGTACAATAATCAAAAACCTGCTTATTTGTTTTTAAAAATCTAATTGTTTTGACGTAAACTACGTCTAAGGGGAAGACTCTGTTACAGGGTGTAAAACGGAAATTTCCAAACTCGAGACCGTCACGAAATTAGGATAGATTTCAAACGCTAATAGCTCCTTTATCTTTTAATGGATTTTCGAGATTTTATTATCAATCGAATCGGCAACTCTCCAGCAATTTTTTAAGCCTATTGGAATTATTGATTATCAACGTAAAATCATTAAAAATTCAAAATCTTTTCCAAGCCAGTAAAATTTCACAGTTTCGTTACGACCGCCGTCTGCGGTTGGTTCTTGCGCTCTACTTTTGTGCGGTGATTCGCACAAAAAGTGCAAAATAGAACCACGGCAATGATCGCGGTCGGAGCAAAGGTGAATACAAGCAGGTGTAGCAGTATGCCATTTTCATGATTCAGCCATCTTGGATTTTGATATGGGGCAGCCACCGAGTTTGTTTATGTTTTACACTGAAAATGAAATTTTCACCCCCGCGCTCGTCTCTCCCATCTACTATCGAAGAGAGTGAACCCTGATATAAGAACCCTGGTCGGAGCAAAAAAGTAGTGTTTATGAAAAATTGCTAGATGCTGGACATGTTCATGTAAGCAAGAGGTGAATATTAAAATTGATTACCAACTTTAAACAAGGTTACACTCTAACTTTTTTGACGGAAATTGAGTGAAATTTCTGTGGGATAGTAAGAGAGAGCAATGCAATTTTGCTCAGTCACTGAGTAGGTGAAAGTTAGCGTGTATCCTACTATTTAGGCAGCATGGATTGGTGTCCGATCGAACATGATTTGCGGAAAAACTACACATTACACGCGGCAAAACGTTTACCAAAACAAACCTCGTTACCTCCTGACCCCATATATCCAAGTAATTTGACTAAGCACGCACGCGCGGTTTGAAGTTTGTATGAGAATTACTAGGAAAACAGTAAATTTTTCGGAAAACCGTTTTGCAACGTTGGTCATTAATATCTAAAAATATATGAGTACGTTGGCAACATAGGAAACTTATCAAGTGAATAAATCGTCTTTATTACGAAACTGTGGGCTCCGTGGCCGTGCGGTTAGCGACGTCAATCGTCTAGACGCATGTGCTATGGAGTGTGGGTTCGATTCCCGCCCCGGTAAGGAGGAAACTTTTCGTGATCGGAAAATTCTCCACTGGTCCACTGGGTGTTATGTGTCCGTTGTCTAATGCTAGGTGTTAAGTGTTCAGTCTGTACGACCTCTGGTCGAAGACGGTGTTCCTGTCTTTTAAAAAAGAAAAGAAACAATTCGCTTCTTACAAGAAAAATTATTAAGGAAATACTAAATCGTGGGAAATTCAATTGAGCACGTAAAAGAATAACATATCAATAATGAGCATTTTCTTTATAACTTTGCTTACGAAAATCCGATCGGTTCGCAACAACAATCGTCTTACAGATTTAACAATAATCTATAATCTTCGGGTTGATTATATTTAGGGGGAGATCCTCCAGTGCCGGATACATAAGCCATTTAACAAAAAAAAAAACTAACTATCCGTATTATGTTTCCTTTCACACCATACTAGCAGAACGTACCCTGCGTTGCTTGGGTTTTTACGTTCAACGTTCGAAATGTCATTTTTTGCATTGATTGCGAGCGACGCCGCACTCTAGATCATTTTTCGAGCATTAGGTTTTCTCCAAACTCGCCCTATTATTGTATTTGGCAATTTTCCCAACTTTTGACGTAAACTACGTCTAAGGGGAAGACTCGGATACAGGGTGACAAATGAAAATTTCCAAATTCAAGACCGTCACGAAATCATGTAAGATTTTGAACTTTAATAGCGCCTTTATCTTCCGATGGATTTTTGAGATTTATATATCAATCGACTCGAAATTCTCTACCAATTTTCAATTATATTGAAACTTTGGGTTATGAACGTTAAAATAGGGTATCGGATCATTTTGGCTGCACTCTCTTTTCTTGTCCGCAAGAGTCTCGTTTCGGCCGTCGCTGTTCAGTGCGGTTGGCTTTTGGACTCTGCTTTTTGTGCGGTGTTTCGCACAAAAAGTAGAACAATGGAACCGGACCAGTGACGGCGGTCGAAACAAAACAAAAATGCGTAATGTGTATGAAAAGTGATGCAGATAGGGGCAAGTTTGAGGGCATGTGCAGGCATGAGACGATCAATTGTTATCAATGCCAATGCCCTTGCTAGTAATGCAATCATCGCAATGTAATTGCACAAACATGTTTATATTAAAAAACGACTTTGGAAAAATGTTGAGCTTTTTTTTGCAAACTGAAATATTTTTTTTCTTTGTTATAGTGATTTTTAAGTGTAGTATAAAATCCATCACTTACAGGCAAACTGAAAACTAATAAGGCCGTTACATTTATTTATTAAAAATTATGGTCTACGCAAGGTCAAGGTCTACTGGTCTCCGCAAAGTCAAGGGGGAGGGGATAATCTTCTTCTTCTTCTACTGAATCGAGCGGCTTGAAAATTTGAATGCAGAGATTTTTGGGGCCGGGGAAGGTTCTTAAGATGGTTCGAGACCCCTCTCCTCTTTGAAACCTGGTTCCTTTTCAAATGAAACACCAATTTCATCATAACTCGAGATCAAGCAAATGGAACCAAACCTGGCGTGTGGAGGTTTTGGAAGGTAAGCTATGTTTCTGTGATAGTTTGTAACGCCTCCCCCTTCTGGAAAGGGGGGCTCCCATACAAATGAACCAAAGATTTCTGCATAACTCGAGAACTAATCAGAGAATAAATCAATTTTAGGCGAAACACGCTAGTAAAAAAAAATATAAAAATGGAAAAAAAAATAAAAAATAAGCTCCTCGGATTTGTTAAATTTTTTTTTAAAGTTCTCGAAATTCACCGGAATTTTTTTTTGTTGCCCCTTAAATTGTTTTTTTTTTTTCAACAAAACAATCCGGCCTAATAATATTTTGTCCAATTCCCCCTGATTCAATTGCTCCCTGATTCAAAAGTCCTGCAATGATATTAATAAAATGGTTGCATGAATATTTTATCCATAGTGACACTCAGTGTTGGTAGAATGATACTCAAATCTGAATCATCGAGGTTTCATGCACGAGCTAACTCGCCTGCGATTTTGTAGAGGGAGCATCGCGCTTGAGTTTCTCGGCCAAAAACGCATCGCTTCGCTCACTTATCGAAAAATGATTTCGTTCTAAAAGCGTCAAAACGCAATCGAGGCGTATGTTTTGTTTATATGTGCAATTATTAGCCATTGTTATAGACGAAAAACAGTTAATTCAATGTATTCAACAATGAAGAACACGTAAATATCGTGATGCAAATTGAGATGCGAATCACGAGCAAATCTCTGAGCCATGATTCTGTTGGGATTTAACTCACGCATGGTTTGAATCGCCGATGAGATTTGAGATTTTGAGATTTTACCAACACTGGTGACACTGCCAGACAGTGGGAGTTAGATTGTAATAACACACACACACCCTCTTTTCCCGTCCGCAACGTTTACTACTCGCGCGCATCACAACCAAATTAATTGGGTTTTGGTACATGATTGACATTTTATGATTTCTAGTGATGCACGAAAAACAAGATATGCCTATGATTGGAATGTTTCTGAATAATAAATGTTGCTAACGGAAAAGAGGATGCTCCCCTAGGGCTTCTTCTATAGAAATATTTCATCAAATGCTTCAAAACCCAAATGTAGGCAATTCGGATCCAAGAAAGACATAATTACCACTAAAGAATAAATTTGGGTTTTCATAGTAAATTTTTTAAACAATTGTCGTATCCAACAATTTTCATATCTTAAGATACGCTAGTTTTGTTCGAAACCAGTGACATAAGTAATCAAATGAATTTTCTAAAAATATTCATGCATGATGGCACTATAATCCTCAATGAACAAAACTGCCTTACGTAGTTTACGTTGGGCGGTTGTGTCTTGTACATAACCCTTCTGATTTTTTTTTAAATATTTAGGTTGGCTAATCGAGTTTTCTTAGTTATTTTGTCCGAACCTGAACGGTCGATATTTGGAAGGTTCATACTTAACAAGAAGCCGAATTTACTTTCAAGTGATTTAATCATAGTTTTATATCAGGTGAAATGGGTATGCAATAATAATTTATTCATGCGAGGTTTCACAACGCTTCACAGTGGTTGGACTCACTGGAATTTGCGACAAAAACCGAAATATTAAGTGTCATTCATCACTCTCGACGTCACCTGTCCTAAGACGAGTTTAGTACTTTTCCATTTAATTTCACCACGTTTTGTATTTTTTTTTGTTGATACGTATTTCGACGTTAACTTTAAGGCTGTCTTCAGTGTCTCGTAGTCAAGTACGCGACACTGAAGACGGTATTACAGTTAAGGTAGAAACACGTATCTGTATAGATAACAAAACGGGGTAGAATTAAATGAAACAGAACTAAACTCGTCTTGTGACAGGTAAAGGCATTCCACTAAAAAGACCTTAAATAATTTTCTCACTTTCGACGTGCTCCATGTATACTATTGAATAGATTGAGAACTAATAATTTTTGACGCCAAATTGAACAAAACCGTTCATTGTGCGGCCTCCAGTGGCTCAGGCCTCCGCTTTTCCTCGGTATTCGTCATTATTGTTGTTGTGCGGGCAAGCGAAATTGATCAGGGATATTATTATAATATTTTTTTGCGCATTCTGACGTTTCCAACGCCAACATTTTCAACCTGGCATGGCGGTGCAAAGTTGAATGAAGTATTAATTTTACCGTAATCAAACTTGCAGCTTCGGAGTGCGTCGAAAATATTATAATTAATGGAAATGGTTAATTTATGAGATGGCATGAAGAATGTAATATTAATTAATTTAATTATTTTTGTACGCTTGAAGTGCTGAAGGCTATCAGCCAACCAACCGTTCTCGTTTTTTTATTTCATGTGAAACTAGGTATGTGCTATGTATTTGGTTTACCGTTCATTTGGTTGCAAATGCGCTACGTGTTGCCAACACATTATCTGATGGCTATTATTGGAAATTTACGAATTTCTTTTAGGTCAGACGGAATTAATGATACTTTATGTCACCTATATCAGAAGAATATGCTTATGGTTCTGTTTGATTATTGAAGAACATTCTGTGTTCTACGAGGTTTGGCTGAAGCACTTCATTCAGCTTTTTACGGCGTGCCTCATTGAAAAGATGTGCAAATTTCCCCTGCTTTGCTGTGGAGAATGTTTCATCCTAAGTAACATTTCTAGTTTTACACCCAGGTTTTTTTTGCCCGGGTGGTTTTTAGTCGACTAAGACGTTTAGCGTTAATGAAACTATAAGTTAACCCCATGAAAAAATTCACAAAAAATCAAAGAAAATTCAGGTGGCATTTGAAAAGCTGGGAAAAATCAGGTTAACCGGGAAATTAAAGAATACCAACCGTGCAAAAAAACGCTCTCGGAACGGTTTTCAAGATCAAATATAAGAATAAACAATAAAACCCATTATTACATGGCAGCCTTCTGATGATCCCCATAAGAATAAGACATGACCAAGTGGACCCCTCTCGATAACCACTATAAAGCTGTTATAAGAGTATTCTGAAACTCTTTTTGAACTTCTCGCGAAAAAGGGAATTGGCTTCGGCAGCTGTAAAAAATGTTGCTTAGAAAAAAGAGAAACTACTTTACCAACAAAAAAATTAAAAAGGATTGTTGTAGTTCGGGAAAATAAATTGGAAATGATTAAGACAAAAATATTGCAAATCTCCACTGAATCGGTCGATTCTCTCGCCCAAAATATTTGTAATTATGATAATTTACCACATTTACACGAAGAACAATTTAAATGATAAATTTTACTTAGTTGAATATGCTTCGCGGTTTTCAGTATTTCCATCATGAATTCGATCAGGGAAATGTTGCACTTGTTGAAAACCGTTAAAAATTCTTTGCAATGTAAATATTCTATTGTAAATATTCAATTTGACCACATTATGACCAAAAACGGTAGCTTTATTCGAGTGTTGAAGATAGGATTTATTACGTTCTTCACAACCGTACATCTGTTCATAAGGTCAATAGGAATTTGACGTTTGACGCCTTATCAGCAGGTTTATGAGAGGTTTAATGATAGCAATAAGGTGGCTAATTGAACTGGTAAAATGGCGGTGGTGATTGTTTTCATGAATACACAATAAGAATTAAATAAATCTAAGAAACAAGGAAATGGTAACCTAGGTAAGTAGCTACATACTTGGGATGTGCCTATTCGTATCCGTTATTTCACGTACTGATTCGTTCCCGTAAAATCAGTCATTATTATATTGTCGGATTCTCCGACAAATTTATGTTTCAAATCATTACAGGGGATATTTTGGAAAAGAAACTTGAATGTTAGATTCAATAGCTGCTGGCGGGATTTTTGAAGCAGATCACGATTTTTCTGTACAAGCGAAACTTCGTAGGTGAATCTGGGATGGCATAACGTATATTTTGTGGCATCCGAAAGTTAAAAATTCAAGAATGTAAATGGGAGTAACTTCGACTCTTGCTGTCGTGCATGACGAGATTTGATCACTGAATGGTCGATCAACAAACCGATTGGACAGACCAACCGAAAGACCAGCTGGTCTAGATTATTATATTCCTCAATCCCAGAAAAAAAATTACAATCAATACTGTACTCAAAAAGATAGAAAGATGTAATCCCGTCCGTTACCCTTTTCAAATGACCCACATTTCGGCACATTTTCTAATGTAAAGCAGGATGTATACAATACATACGAAGGGTCTTGATTTAAAGTATGATTTTGTACTCTTCCCCAAGCTGACGTTCAAGATATAAAAATCAACCATCTCGGGCTTTTTTTCGTTGAAATCCATTTTATTTTTGCAAGTTAGTGTTAACACATATTTTCACACATACAATCAAACTAATAAACTTCATGGATTTCATCTTTGTGCAAATTTCAGTTTTTTTACTACAATAAGTTTGTTTTTCGTAAAGAATGATCCCATATTTTAATCAGTAGGTTTCGATTTAGTTCAATGATGAACTTAAATCTACAGTTTTATAACCTATGTAACGATCAATGTTGTATTTTATTTCGGGTTTCCACCTTTGAAATTATTATCAATAAATATTCCTACATAGAATTATTTTAGCGTGCAAAAAGAAACATTACGGCTTTAAAGTTTATAAAAGCTTATGCTTCAATACGCTACCTATATATATATATATATATATATATATATATATATATATATATATATATTTTTTTTTTTTTTTTTTTTTTAACGACGGTAATGGAAATCTGCAAACAGACACCTGGGGAGGCGAACCCAGGTAGTGTGGGGATGGGATCACCACTCCCGACCCACTAAAACCAACTCCTTCCTCTCCAGTCATTCCCCCGGCCCGCAATTAAGCAATACTTCGGGGGATGACTATTGGGCATTGCGCCCCCTACATGACGTACACAAGTGCACGTATGCGCCTCGACTCTCCGACACTCCCCATGCAACACATTTGCACAAGACACACTGGCACCACATGTGCCCCAACACTCACCTGCCTATGCCGCTTGAATGACTGCAAGGAACCAATTTATAGGTACCCTGCAGGGGGTACCCCATGCCGCCATCTCACAACATAGACAGTCCTCACTCAGTGTGGTGTTCACCCCGTCCTGCAACAGGGTGGCACCACTTGTCTACCAAGCCGGAGGCGACCCTAGGTTGCCGCTCCTACCTCAGCTACGAGGCAGACCCTTTCATGTCTCCTATTTCTGAGGTGCCGCAGAGGCATCAACCCCCCGACACTCCTGCCAGTCATAGCGAGACTTTCGTGTCCCCTACTTCTGAGGTGCCGCAAAGGTATCTGCCCCCCGACACTCCTGCCAGGCCTCACCAGACTTCAGTCATTCTAACACTACCGACCATGCGTACCATGCGAGACTTACTTGTGTGCTCACCCATACACTCGGTCCCTCATTCTGTGGGGGTATTACGAGTAATACCCCCAACTCCCATTCGCTTGCACCACATGTGCACCACTTGGGGGTGTGTGGGTACCCGTCCCTGACAGCCGGATCACACTACTGCCTAAGCAGCCACTCTGACCATACGTACCATGCGAGTCTAACTTGTGTGCTCGCTCATACATTCAGTCCCAATCGCTTGCACCACTTGTGCACCACTCTCTTTGACATTCAGTCATTCACTCAGTGGGGGTTGTAATACCCCCATCTCCCATTTTTATCCACTCTGTGCACCTCCTGTGCATCGTTTGGGCGTGGAACACCCGGCACGTCAAGCGTGCCTAACACTCACCTACCCAGGCTTTGATACTGTCAATAGGTCTCCGTAAGGTACTTTTGCAGGCAGCACCCACCTATTGACATTTCGAGGCCCAGATAGTCCTCAGCCAGTGTGATGGTTTCCCCATCCAGCAACGGGGTGGCACCACTTACCTTACATGTCTCCGATTTCTGAGGTGCCGCAGAAGCATCAACCCCCCGACACTCCTGCCAGACGCAGCGAGACTTTCGTGTCCCCTACTTCTGAGGTGCCGCAGAGGTATCTGCCCCCCGACACTCCTGCCAGGCCTCACCAGACTTCAGTCATTCTAACACTACCGACCATGCGTACCATGCGAGACTTACTTGTGTGCTCACCCATACACTCGGTCCCTCATTCTGTGGGGGTATTACGAGTAATACCCCAACTCCCATCTGCTTGCACCACACATGTGCACCACTTGGGGGTGTGTGGGTACCACCCACTGCCACCCGCTTGCCGCCGAAGCAGCCCCCACTCTGTGGAACCTCCACAGGCTCCGTTAACGACCTGGCTAATTGTTTCACCCCCTAGGCCATTCATCCCTTCGGCACGGGTCGCCTGACACCTTGGGATTCGGGGTTAGGGGCTTGTATGCTTTAAGCGGCACACGGTCGCTTGATAAGGTTTGCTTGCGGATATGTGGTTTTTGGGAGGGAATTAACAGCGCCCCCTGTTAACCCCACCACCTCCTAGGCAGAACCCCCTGACTCACAGACGGCTGGGGAGGGGTCGTCAAGCCCTTGGACATGGTCCCTGCTGCCCGCACGCCACCTATATATGGAAACCGTAAACTGTGATTCAAATTTGCATGAGAAACTTTCGAACTTGTATATACGGCAGGCATATACTTAGGCGACATTTCACCTGCTAGAAAAATGATGTAATGGAAAATTCCACAAAGAAAATGCGTAGTAAAGGAAATTTGAAATGATCAAATAGCCCATTTCTCTATAATTAAATCACCAATCAAAAATATACTTCTACGCTCTCAGTACACTTTCGATTGGAAATTGCGTCGTAATTTGAAATATAATACCAATTCAGACGCGGTCGACCATTATTCTGGTGGAGTTTTGAAATAGTGAAGTTCGAAAATCAAAGTGGTGAATTTTTAAAAAGCTTATATCGTTAGATTTTGCTATAAAGTAAAGCTTAAATAACTAAATTCGAAGTAAAGTCGCGATTTGAATTAAAATAATTTAAATAGTTCTAATTGTGAATTGAATTTCAGATCATTCTTTTTTTTGAGTTCGGTTAGTTCTTTCTATAGTTGAAAACTATCACTCGTCCACACGTGCTTAAGTGTGTGACTTGAACCAGGTAAGCACTGAATTATGACCTGTAATGAAGACCCAATTAGTGACCAAGATCGTTGTTTAGGCCAAGCCCAAGCAACGAGGGCAGTCGGTCTGGGCTAGACCAAATCCAAAGGATAGACCACGTCGCCAAAGCTTATCTCGAGCAATTGAAACTAGTGCTTCTCCGTTAATCAACCGGAATCGGGTGCCGAGCTACAGTTTCGTCTTCGTCCGACCACGTGGACGCCATTGAACCTATTAGCAAGGCTGCGGTATTCCCGTGACCGTGAGACCTAGTCAACGGTTGGTACACTGGTCAACGGTTGAAAGCGACATCGTGGGCAATCGTGTTTCGTTGGTGTGCATTTTCACGAATTGGTACTCCGTCAGATAGAGCAGTGCGATCCGAGTCACGTCAATTGGCTCGAACTCCACCTATTCCGGGGACGTTTTTACCCCGACGGCATTCGCACATACGGGACCGATTCGTTGCCTCCAGAAGCCCAACGGTATTCCGACGTGGGAGTGGTCGTAAGTACGGAGCATGCTAGCCATCGTCAACGAAAGACTGCGTGGAATCCAAGTTTGGTGAAACAGGTCAGATAGATAGTGGATAATAGTGTTCTCTAGGGAGAGCTTACCTAAAATTAGAATAATAAATTAGTTTCATTTCCGTGACGTCACAAGAATGCAGACAAGCGCAAATTTCAATAAAATTTTTAACTGCATTTGATTTTCGCTGTAGTCTAAACTTATGTGAGGCTAAAAAAAAAAGGTTTACTTCATTAATTAAAAATCGAAATAAAATGTTATGAGTTGAATTTCTTCTAATTTAGTTGAATTCCACCGTTTTTTCGTGCGTTTAAGCTTGTGACGATAATTGAATTGGTTGTATTTTAGCCAAGACACAATTCGTGATCGATTGAGTCTAAGGTGCATTAGTTAATGAGTTGAAACGTAACTGATTGGGCTTTTCTTGGTCTGTTCAAATTTGAAACATAAATTTCTGCAAACACTATAACCTGCCCTAGGGAAAGAAGTCTCATGTCGGGATTTAAATTCAATCTACGGTCCTTCGATTGACGGAGGTGGCGCTTAAGCCGTAGATTGTCGAAACAGAAAGAAACGTTTCACCTATCTTCATATTTACACTACAGTTTGATGCCATGATTTGCTATAACCGCACGAATAGCTGCCTTGTTCGAATGTAATTTACGGTCCCTAAACCTTACTTTAACCCTCGCCAAGGCGCCCGTGTAGTGTTTGAATATCGACCAGACAGCGTACCTCAGAAGTTATGTTGAGGATCCGAAACTTATTTTGAACTCATTGAAGTTTCAGCTCTGCCAGACCGACATGCCTCGGATACGGCCTCGGATGATTTGCTTGTAGACAGTAAGCAAGCAACCGACGAAGTTGGAACAGTACTTTTAACGAAACATTATACTTGGTCACTGTTTTGTCGACCTGTTGACTGTTGTTGTCTAGAGTCAAGCCAAGGTAATCGGCTTCGTTTCGTTGTCTAATTTCACTGTCGTGTCATCAAAGGCAAATTTACAATCCTCAGGCGGAAATTTTGAGCGTTCTGATAACCCTACCTTTGCAGCCGATGATATGATCTGCGAATAGACACAAAATTCCACCTTCGGGAGATTCTGGCATGTCGGAGGTAAACGGGTTGAACAGCAGAGGCCCGAGGGTACTGCCTTGGGGGACGCCTACGATGATGTCGTGCGCATTGGAACTCGCTCCACCGATTGATACCCAGAATGTCCTTGCACACTGGTAATTGTTGATGATTATCACCAAGTAGTTGGGAAGATTTTAGCGCTCTGGTTTGAATACCAGGCCATCACATCATACGTTGTCGAACGCCTTCTCGACATCGAGTACGACCATGACGGATGTATTATAGACAGACATATTCCGTCTGACGGGGCAGCAGGGACTTGACGATCCCTCCCCAGGCCATCTGCGAGATGTGGCGCCCGCCTAGGATGTGGTGGGGTTTAACAGTGGGCCCTGTTAAACCTCTATAAAAAGCTGCATGTATCCACAAGTAGGCTCCGCCAAAGCGACCGTGTCCGCTCAAAGCGCAGAAGCCCAAGTCCTGGGCTATACAATGGATGCCTCCTGCGGGACGTCAAAATCGTCGTGACATGAACGCTCAGGTAGAAAGGGAGGAAATGTAAAGACCGGTAATCGGACCGAATAGTCTGCATACCGTATCGAACGACAACGGCCAACGATGCATAAACTTTGCAGCCTCCCGCGGAATGGTAGTCCGAAGCACTTTCTTCCTCCGCAAGAATATCCACAAGGCCACATGGAAATCACCTTATCAAGTAACGGAAAACCAAATCGACCACATTCTAATCGACGGTAATCTCCGACATCACGAACGTACGCAGTGCGAATATTGAATCCGACCACTACCTCGTTGCAGTATGCCTGCGCTCAAATCTCTCGACGGTGTACAACACGCGTCGGAGTCGTCCGCCACGGCTAAACATTGGGCGGCTACAAGACGGTAGACTAGCCCAAGACTTCGCGCAGCAGCTGGAAGTGGCACTCCCAACGGAAGAGCAGCTAGGCGCAGCATCTCTTGAAGATGGCTGGAGAGATATTCGATCCGCCATTGGAATCACCGCAACCGCTGCACTAGGCACGGTGGCTTCGGATCAGAGAAACGACTGGTATGACGGCGAATGTGAGCAGTTAGCTGAGGAGAAGAATGCAGCATGGGCGAGATTGCTGCAACACCGCACGAGGGCCAACGAGGAACAATACAAACGGGCGCGGAACAGACAAAACACGATTTTTCGGAGGAAAAAGCGCCAGCAGGAAGATCGAGACCGTGAAGAGACGGAGCAGCTGTACTGCGCTAATAACACACGAAAGTTCTATGAGAAGTTAAACCGTTCACGTAAGGGCCACGTGCCACAGCCTGATATGTTTTTTTTTTTTTTTTTTTACAAGGGAGAATGCATTTACACACTAACCCAGTACACGTGCATTGTAGTTGCCAAACTACCACACGGAAGTGTACTGGAGTGTCGGACTCGACCATACCGGTAATACCGACTAAACTCCCTTGGGCTCCACCATCGTTTCCCCCAGGAACTACCTCGCAGTACTACTTCTTGGGGGACGGCAGTACTAAGCGTACTCGCTCATTATCGCTCACACAGGCACTCGTCCCACGCGAGACTGACTTGGGTGCTCGCACACCATTCACTCCATTTGAGTCTTACTTGGATGCTCTCCCGGACGCTCCGCTGCCATGCCTCGAGGTGTCAATAGCGGTAACTGCCTGGGCCTACAGATATTGCGCTACGACACTCCTGCCTCAGCACGAGCAGATCAATCACACCACTGCCGAAGCAGACCACACGCTACCCTGCCGAAGCAGGGACACTCCCCATGCACCACATGTGCACAACTGTAGGTGTGTGGGTACAACCCACTGCTACCCTGCCGCCGAAGCAGCTTCTCCAAAGACCATTCGCTCCATGTGACCCTTTTTCGGGTGCTCACTCTAACACTCCACTGCCATGCCTCGAGGTGTCGATAGGTCCCTCGACTCCTACCTCAGCATGTGCAGTCCATACTCAGACTTCTGCTGCGCTTCGAGGTGACAATAGCGGTGACGCGCTATGACACTCCTGCCTCAGCACAACCAGATCTCGCCCTCCCTGCCGAAGCAGCCCACGCGCCGCCCTACCGAAGTAGGGACACTCCCCAGCTCACTCTAACACTCCACTGCCATGCCTCGAGGTGTCGATAGCGGTAGCAACGCTACGACACTCTTACCTTAGCATGTGCAGTCCATACCAGACTTCTGCTGCGCTTCGAGGCTGCCATAGCGGCGGCGACTCGCTGCGACACTCCTGCCTCAGCACAAACAGATCACTCACTCCCTGCCGAAGCAGCTCACGCACTACCCTACCGAAGTAGGGACACTCCACATGCCAGTTGGCACTCCCTCCCTGGGCTTGTGCTTTTAAAGCGGCACACAGTCGCTTTGATAGAGTCCGCTTACGGGCACTTGTGGTTTTTTGGGAGGGATTTTAGCAGAGCCCACTGCTAAATCCCACCACGCCCTAGGCAGTTCTCCCTGACTCGCAGACAGCTGGGGAGGGGTCGTCAAGCCCTTGGACATCATGCTGTCCCTGCTGTCCCTGCTGCCCCAACAGCCTGATATGTGTAAGGACATAAACGGGAACCTTCTTACAAACGAGCGTGAGGTGATCCAAAGGTGGTAGCAGCACTACGAAGAACACCTGAATGGCGATGTGGCAGACGAAGATGGCGGTATGGTGATGGACCTGGGAGAACGTGCGCAGGACATAATTTTTGGCTTTTGGCACGTAACTTTGAGAAGATGGAGGAAGCCTACATCAGACTGAAGAGGGAAGCTAAGCGGATCGGACTAGTCATCAACACGTCGAGGACGAAGTACATGATAGGAAGAGGTTCAAGAGAAGACAATGTGAGCCACCCACCGCGAGTTTGCATCGGTGGTGACGAAATCGAGGTGGTAGAAGAATTTGTGTTCTTTGGCTCACTGGTGACTGCCGAAAATGACACCAGCAGAGAAATTCGGAGACGCATAGTGGCTGGAAATCGTACGTACTTTGGACTCCGCATGACGCTCCGATCGAGTAGAGTTCGCCGCCGTACCAAACTGACAATCTACAAAACGCTCTTTAGACCGGTAGTCCTCTACGGACACGAGACCTGGACGATGCTCGTGGAGGACCAACGCGCACTGGGAGTATTCGAAAGGAAAATGCTGCGTACCATCTATGGTGGGGTGCAGATGGCGGACGGTACGTGGAGGAGGCGAATGAACCACGAGTTGAATCAGCTGTTGGGAGAACCATCCATCGTTCACACCGCGAAAATCGGACGACTGCGGTGGGCCGGGCACGTAGCCAGAATATCGGACAGTAACCCGGTGGAAATGGTTCTCGACAACGATCCGACGGGCACAAGAAGGCGAGGTGCGCATCGGGCAAGGTGGATCGATCAGGACCGAGCATCTTATATACCGCACAAGCCACTTCGGCCTTAGTCTGAATAAATAATGATAATTAGATAACCCTGCGATAAGGCTGATGAGACGATAGCTTTTTGGAGGGATGACTTCCGCTGACTTCCAGGGTGATGGGAAGTAGCTAAGACGGAGACACTGATTAAAGCGGAGCGTCCCAATAAACGGGCCGAAGCGTAGGGTAGTGCGAGTATGGACCCATTAGAGTTTCTTGGACAGGGTGATAATTTCCTAATATTGTGACCCTCGACGAGCGCTTTTGATTCTGCTACCGACGGCAACATTCTGCCAAAACCAAACGATTAAGTTTTGCATTTTGAAGACAATTCGTCTTAGCTCAACCTTATCTGGTATGAAATGTTGGTCCTGAAAGAAACCGATTTATTTTCATTTCATCGTCGCATCGCAGCGTCTCCTTCATCTTCACCTTCACGCTTGTGATTCTGCTACCGATGGCATTTTTCTGGCGTCGCCAAGCGATTAAGTCTTTGTTTTGTATGAAATCGTGTTCCTGAATAAATTGATTTATTTTGTATAATATCCACTACCAAAAAAAATCAAAACCACGGTCGCCATCTTGGAAGAAATATTCACTCAACCGCTCAATTTTTTTTCTAATTACTAGCGGCTGTACTTTGAAAATAATCATCTCAAATAAAATTTCTTTCGAATGCAATGGTGGTCCTGAAAAGAATCTTTTTCTTTCCAATAATGCGTCTTTCCATTAACTACAGCAACCACTCCATAGTTTCAATCTTGCGGAAAAATTGTGACTTGAGGACAGGTTCTTTTGATGCCACCGTTGCAAAAATGTAACGACTGCCACAGACGTTATCGTAGCGAAAAACGCTTTGCTGGCACCACTAATACAATCGCTGTGGCAGCCGTTGCCCCTGGGAGCGATACCGGACGCCCGCCATCGAGACGCTAGTGCGAAATTCGGGATTTTTTATGCCCAGCGAAAATGAAGCGGTGGACATATAGGGCTTGAAACTTACATCAGTTTGATATAAGTATGATGTCCGTGTTAGGACTGCATGAACGGGAATGATTGGTTCTGAAATTTTTACTGGGTATGACAAGAATGGATATTTTCAATAGTTTATCGTAAATAATCTATAGTTTCAATTAAATTGATAAATTGGTGGAGAGTTTTCCAGTCGAATGTAAATGGTTAATCTCTAAAATCTATCGTAAGATAAAGCCGCTATTACATACAACGTTCAGAATCTTACATAATTTCGTTACGGTCCCCAATTGTAGATTCTGATTTGACACCCATTACGTTCGGGTAAGACGTCGTCCAACGTCAAAACGAACATATTGGTGCGAGTTGAAATGAAATAAATAGCGTACATAGTAATCTTTTTATAGAAAATTAGATCCCATCACATCACCCAAAATGGTCAATTTGTAATTTACGGAAGTTTCTTTGATCAGTAGTGTGAGATTGAAACTCATCATTATCAGTAGTAAAGTAGCAAAAGCAAGTGCATTTATTTCGAAATAGACCTTCGAGGCGAATTTCTCACACATTTCTGAAATGATTCACTTTGGCTATATTTATGAATACTTTTTGTGAACTCAACCAACATCGTTTTGCTTATTCCAGATGCATTTTTTCTCTGGTTTTTACAAGCACTGAAAAACCACAACCATAGGATTGAATGGGAAAGATGATAACCGTAGCCACCGAACGAACAAGAGATACAGTTGCCTAGTTCCGGTATATAACAGAATAAAATTCAAATTATCCCGGTTGATTGTTCTTGCAGCATGATAATCGTAGTTCTTTTTTTATTATCTTGTTTCACTTTCGACGCCGTTTTCAACAGACCGAGCCACTTTAAACGAAAAGCTGGGTAGCTTGAACATGATGTGTTTAAAAAAACATTGTTTTTATATTTCTATTCAAAATAGTCAAGTTACAAAAAATTTACCCATTAGCGCTTCGAATAGTTGAGTTAGTTTTTTTGGAAAACCATTCGCATAACTGAGCTCAACTTTGTGTACCGTAACTATTATTTCTTTGCTACCTTTTTCATCATATCATAAACAATAGGACAGAGAGCACAAGGATTATTTTTTTACAGCTCTCATTTTACAAAAAAATGCCACTTGGATATCGTAAAAAGTAATTCAATTCATTATCATACATTCTTTTACTTTAGTTTTTAGTCAAAACTCATTTTGACACACAATGTATTCACCGGAAAACGAAAATCTTTCTAGGCAATAGCTGGCGAGAGGATCGGTACAATGCCCATTTTGTATGGCGCAACGATTGCACCAAACAAAATGCGTGTCTGCGCCAAAGGCGGACTCCAAATAAATTAAAACTGTCCTCTCCGTTCCGACTTGGATTAGTGAAATGTGCATAACTTTCCGGAATTTATAATTAAAATTAATAATTAAAGCAAGCATTTTTCGCCCGGCCTCCAAAACTGCTGCGTTCATTTCGTGTTATTGTTGGCGGCCGGGAACACTACGCTTTCGGGCACAATTGACAGTCTGCGGTGGAGCCGTGGATGAGATGTAGCGTGAGGAGTGACGCCAGCCAGGGCTCTGGCCAGCAGTTGTTGCCAAAAATTAAATCCCAGTTTTGTGGCCTGACAAGAACGTACGCGAGCATGAAATTTGGGGAACTGTACCGTAGTGTAGGCAGGGAAAAAATGGTCTAAAATGCGGCACCGGAACAGAGCACGAAAGAATTGTTACCCAAAATGGACGTTGCTGTATATTCTGAAAACATGTAAATATGATTTCTAAACCAAAAAATCCTTCTTAGTGGGTTGAACCTTTGCTTCTGTTACGATGCTCTGCTGAGTTGCAGCATGTTTGCATAGATCCCCTTAATAAAGTATGATGGTCAACCAAACGCTGCATCCGTTCCAGAATTAAATTTGTCATCAGCTTTTGGTGACACCGACACTGAGACTCGTTGTTGGCGACCCAGTTGGTTGAGTGAAAAATACCTGTACCCCTGGAGTGTTCTTCACTGATCCAAACCAAGTTCCATTGGCATATAGCTGCACAGTTACAAACAGCAATTCGGATTTTGGTACATTAATCAATCAATGTTCCTTTATGTGTCGGCTTGGGCCTTCATTAGCCTAGCGATCAGATCCGCGGGTACAAAGTAAGACCATGCTATGCAAAAAAAGTTGGGTCCAATTCCCAGTCTGGTCTAGGAAATTTACAGGATTTCTGTAATTCTTCTAGGTCAGTACCAAAGAAATTTCATATGTTTTAGGAGGAGTAAGTTGTTAGCGTATGGTTTCCTATCCAAAAATAATTGCAATGTTATGTAATGAAGAGGAAATCTAGTAACTAATTAGTAATTAGGTACAGTTGTAGCAGAGTGTACAAACAACGGAAAACAAATTATTAGGAAAGGTACAATTGTTTCATCCTCCCCGAACATTTGAGTGGACTGGGTGGAAAAAAAAAACATGTGCCGAAAGCGAAAGGGGATGACGAGCTGAAAATTGGCGCACCATAAAAAAGGGCAAACAATATTTTGCATACCGGAAGAACTTTGCCGATGTTATGCTTTTGTGTGCAATAGGTTGGACAGGAAACGGGGGCCTTGAGCAAAACATGACAATACACAGATAAAATATGGAAATTTACTCCGTTGCCAGGTCGTTGCTGTCCAAAGGGTTTGCAACCGACTCCGCACTTGGTCTCATTAACATATCATTGTTTTTGGTGCTTGGGCCCCTAATGGTTCGTGAAATTTATTTGCTGATTATACTGGACGAATCAGAAACTGCTGTTTTGTAGTTTTTTGTTTTTAAATGTTTGACTTGGATGATATGATGTTTAAATTTAAATACGTTGCGTATATTTTTACATTGTTGCTTACTAAAAATATCGTAAAGAGATATGATATGTACTACAATTTGCGATAACCGTTCCTTGATAAATTTACAAACAGTTGTGTGGCATTTTTCCTTTTTGTTCACCACAGAATTCGTTTTTCACCACAGCACATCTGTACGATAGTTTCAGCTAACCAAATTCTCATGTTCGAGGTATTCTCCTGTCAGCTTGCAAGTTCTACCGCAGCACAATAAATAATCGATTGTACCGTAAATTGCTTTGCTATCCCCCGCACAATGCAAGAAAATCCCACAAAAAGCTGCTAACCTGAAATACGAAAATTGTGCTGAGTAACGGAAAGCTGCAAGTTTCGTTTTACCCACAAAATAGCAAACCAGCTCATGAACACGTTATCATCGACACAGCGAAAACGATACACTCCATAAAACGGCTACATCGAAAAGGAGGCGTTCGGCCATTGCCGGCAGACGGAGAGAAAATAAATAATTCCTGCCCACTTTATCGGGGGGCTGGTAGGTTGGGGATATAAATGCATTTTCAGGCGAGCATGGTGTGGTGAATTGCAGATGCTGCGACACAATGTTTCTATCGCAAATGCCTTTTTCAAGATATTGAAAAATAAACTCTTTTGAAGCGACTAGAAGTTTTGCTTTAATCAATTCTCAAATTTTCAAGAATCTTATTAAAACATTTCTGCATGGGAGACGTAAAAGCTATAGAATCACTTCAAGTACGAATATACATATGTCTGATGGAAGTACTGGTGATCCGTTGTGTCATTTACCAATCGATTGAGTTTGATGATTTGATGTGATGTTTGCCTGTCCGTTTGTGTACGCATATGTGCAAACATTTTACCCATTACTCTATACCGATTCACTAAGAACAAGTTGTATTCGAAAAATAATTGATCTACTGCCCAAAAATACTGACTCTACTGCCAACTTGATGACATCTTTCCAGAAAGCCGCCGATTACCGTCACTGGTCACTGGCAACGGATACCAACACCAACTGTTTGGAATTGTCACCTGGTAGATGTACGGACTTTCAGCAGCTATACTTGAGCGCAGTTTAAAGCTAGAAATATATTGATTTCAATTAGCAAATTCAGTTGTATGACAATTCTACTCTAAATGTGTTATGTGCCTTACATTTCAGTATACTTCTTCTACCTGACGATGACGGTGGTGACTATCTGTGTGTAGAGTTCCCAGATGATCATCTAATTATGACATTCAGCTTCAGCAATTCAGCTTCAGCTAGACCAACTAACCACCTACCATCAGTTGCTCAACAATTAACCCTAAATAGATAATGAGCCGTCAGAAATACTGCATTTGATCATCTCGTATAATCTTTACACAAACCTGTGTCTCAACCGCAAACCAAAAAAAAAATTCCAACCATAAACTTTTCCCCTATCCAATCAAGACAAGACATGACAAACAAGAGTTTAGGCTCCCCCAGACCAAAGCGATTTCATCGCCGCGACGGCGACAACTAGTCGCCACGATTCTATCGTTGGGTCGCTGCAGGCAATGTTCTATTTACGCTTCCATACCAACGGCGACAGAATCGCTGTCGCCAAGCGATAGAATCGCGTCGCGACTGTCGCGTCGCGTGTGTTTGGGGGAACCTTTCAAATACTTAAATAACTATAATAACCTTCAGCCGATAACATTCGTTTCAGATTTCTAACACTTTATAGCCTATTCAGATTACGCCATTAATGACATAATACCAAACAAACGGGCTCCCACTAATTGTCAAAGTAGATAAACACGAGAAAAACAGCTGTTTCGATCTGTCTCATAAAATGCCTTATACATTTTGCGCCGTCAAAAGATACCCGCTAAAAAGAGTCATTAAGAATTTATTACGAACAATTATTACGAGAGAGCTTTCGTTCTAACTGGGATGCAGGGAGAAATTCAACAAAACAAAACTGACAAGCGTCACGCTCTCTTTGCCAGAGAGAAAATTCTCTCTGTTTTCATTTCGTTTCGTAGTTGACAGTCATGCTCTTTCTGTCGCAGCAGGGTCGAATGCATGTTAAGCGCATTTTACACCTCCCGTGAACGTGAACGTGAACAAACTGTTTTTCGATAATAACTTCTTGATACATACTCAAATCGTGAGGGAATCATGTTCAAATGAAAGGCAGATGCTGCATTTAGTAGTCAGATGCATAAAAACATGAAAAACATCAATAATATTAGATTTATGAGCATTCCACGGTCATGCCTGTGAAATCATCGTGAAATCGTATCTGCGGTGAACTCATCGCAAGTGTAAACGCGACGGTGAACATGAACGTGGAGCTGTGGTGAATTCAAAAATACAAGGAGAATAGATTAATTTGGATTGGGAGTTCACACCGACCGAGAGTGTTTACTGTTCTCGTTGAATCGGTTCGGTGGGTTCCTGCTTTGTGTGTCGCTGTCGCTCATTTTAATACTCGTATCGGTTTGGTCGGAAAGAAACTAACTCAGTAGTTTCTCATAAATGAATTGTGTTTCTTTTTTATTATTTGGTAATATTTTTTTTCCTTTTAAATATTTTTTATTTTAATACTTCAATCATTCGTATATTCAATCGAAAAAATTATATTTTCATAGATAGATTTATAGATATTTCATATTCATAGATTCATAGATAGATAGTTTCAGTGGAATGTAGAGCCAATGCACAATGGGAAAATCCGATTTCGAAGGAGGAAATTTTTTTTAACTTTCTTTACGAGTGATTTACAGAAGAAATCAAGGGCTTATTCGAAAGAGAATTTTCCAAGAAAATTCAGTGAGTGCTGTTTCATTGGACGTGGAACACTTCTGTATGTATATTTTGAGCATGTTTTGCCCCAATGTTCCATATATCACGAGTTTTCATATTTTTTCTATATTTTACTTTAGGAAATTTCTCTAAAATTGTATTCATCTCTTCACTGTGGATCCATAGAGGTGCACTAATTATGGTAATAGTTGGAAATTTAAGGGATTTATTTTACCCCAAAAACACTTTAATTTTCAACTTTTGCCAACAAAATATGTATAGTGCTTTTTGAGGATCCACAATGAAGAGGAAAACACAATTTTAGTACAATATTTTAAAGATAAAAGGACGAAATAACTACATACAGTAGTATCCCGCGTCTATAAAAAATCACTCACTGAATTTCTTTGAAAATTTTCTTTTGAATAAGCTCTCATTCTCCTCTGTCGTCCGTGAAAAAAGTTATCCTATTTTGTAAAAAATATATATATATATATTTAATGAGCTTTTAGACTTGTATGACCCCAAAGTCCCCTATAATTCAATACATTCAATGAAATATATGATTATTTGTTATTTTCATTATATCATTGGCAAATATCATTTAAATTAATAGTATTTTCAGTTTCGCTGGTAACAAATCGCGTCGAGATCACTTTTTAAGCACCTTTAAAATCGTCGCCAATATCTTTAATTCAAATCTGTGTTAATGCAAAGCCAAATCATTAAAACATGCAAAAAAATACTCAACTTCTGGAAATAATCTGATTATTGAAATCAAACAATTTTGTTCGTAGTTGATCTGACAGATCTTATGGCCATGTTTGCTGGCGACAATTTGCTTTGCGACGATTGACGCGGCCGGAAAATTCAAATAAAATGCATTTTGACGCTTATTAAACACCAAAATCCCTGAAATTTTCAACTTTTTCCATCAAAATATATGCAGTGCCCTTCTGTCGATCCACAGTGAAGAGATAAACACAATTTCAGAGCAATGTCCTAAAGATAAAATGACTGTAAACTCGTGAATGTAAACTCGTGATAAATGGGACATTGGGGCAAAACAAGCCTCATAACTACACACAGAAGTGTTCCACGTCCTTGATTCTTAAATTCTTTGGAAAATTCCTTTTTGAATAAGCCCTTAACCTCTTCTGTAAGTTGTCCGTAAAGAAAGTTATTATTTTTTTCCTCTTTTGAAAGCGGATTACCTAGTGTGCAATGAAGGAAAAAATATCATTTTTTTTGTGTATTTTTTACAACACCATCATTATTGTTCATTAATTATAATTTGTTCATTTGCTTATTTTTTGAGTTACTGATTTACTAGGTTTCAAAATAAATTTATTGATTTATTATTTTTTGTTGTTGATATATTAGATTTTTGAGTGATTAGTTTATTAATTTCTTTTTAATTTATTAATTTACTGTTCATAAAAGCATAACTTTATAGATAGCAAATCATGTAAATATTTGACAGTTATGCTTGCAGCGGCAGTTTAGTAATTTATTAACTATTAATTGATTAATTTATCCATTTTTTTATTCATCAATTTATTAATTTATTATTTCATTGGTTTATAAATTTATAAATTTGTTTATTTATCAATTTGGTAATTTAATAATTTATTAACATACCTTTATAAACTTATTATGAAATATTTTTTATTATTTTACTATTTTATTTTTGATTATTTTATTATATTTATTTTTTTTATTCAATAATTTATAAATTCATTCATTCCTGAATTTATTAATCTAGTTTTTCAAATCAATAATTTTGTAATTTTATCGATTGTTCATTTTTTAATTTATCAACCCATTAATTTGAAGTCATTTATTTATTTATTTATTCTTTTGTTTATTCAAAGTCTTAGCTATATTAGTTATAAATGCTTGGCATACTTTTTCTGCTTTGCTACTACTGAATCATTTGATATGCTTCCAATATGCTTGTGCATCGTCTCTGTCGTTCACGGTGAACAGATTTTCAGAATGCTTTTGCCATTCGAACGTGAACAAGCTCCGTGGATTTTTTTTACCTGATTTATCAGAGAAAGCTTCTCTCCTCTCTGATAATACACCATATACGCCATATATCCACCACAGCAATACAGGGAGAATGAAGAATCTAACAAGATGTGTAGATTGCCTCTCTGTCGTTTTCATCCTGCCTGTCTGTCTGCCCTTGTTTTTTTGTTACACACATGCTCGTATGCTCTTTACGTTTTGACCATCCACGAGGTACAGATATTAATAATAATTATCATTCAGAATGTTTGTGATTAGGTATACCTATATGAGTTTATTCAATAAAGTTGTTTATTTGAAACAGTTTATGTGAGTAATTTACATAATTTGGATAATGACTATCAACAAAATCTTAGCTCAGCAAAAATTATTGAATACATATTAAGATTTTCAATAGTAAACACAACAATTATATACGGTACGGATATACGATACGTGATCAATTGAATTTTATACACGAAAACTTGAGCAAAAATTGGGATTTTTTATTGGCGAACTGGTCAAATATTCAAACATTAATTATCACTATTCGAACAAATGAATAATAAATTTAAAAAAAATGAGATGAAGAAAAGTATTAAACAAATGTAAACCAAAGAGAGAAAGTCAAAATTATATCTAGCAAAAAGTAAAAAAAAATAACTCCTCATCAAATTAAACTTGTTATTACATGTCAAAATCAATCGTTCAAATGAGATAGAAGTCACTAGATAAAAAATTAGAAGAAATTTCTTCTCTTTTCGTGAATTCGTATTTTCTTAACTTTAATTGCATAATTGAACATTATTGTATTAATGTGTGGAACAGAATGAATCATGTGAATTACATGCTTCGTGGGTAGTTTTGCCAGAACTCCTTTGATGCGAACTAGTCGAAAGATAATATTTGCATTCAGGTCAGGTCAGGTTGAACGGTGCAAAATGTATACATTTGGTAGCACAGTTGAAAATTTGCCATTCAGAAATCATTAAGTATATGTACCTACTGGCTTTTCATAACAAAATTCCCGAACATTTAAACGAAAAGATGATTAAAATTAAATAACTTGATCAACATCGTTCCGTAGATTATCCACTCAAATAATTCATATACATATATGCGACAATATGTTTCATTTTTATTTTCTTCGTTTACTACTGCACACTTACTTGCTGCCTGCATTCGTGGGCAATAATTCAACACTTCCAACTAGACTCGATTGTCCACGACGATGTTCACTGTGAAATTATCGCTCTTTCTCACCTCTTGTTCATGTTCATGTTCACGGAAGGTGTACAGAGGGCTTTAGATGGAAATCTTTTGAGCGCTGAAGAATAGCTCGGATTGTGATGGTTTTGTGGAAAGCATTTTATATGATGGAAAATAATGATGATAATTATTTATTCTCCACTTATTCAACATGAATTGTTTAAAAAACAGATGCTCTCTAGAATTAACATGAAGTATTTAACTTAAACCTAGATTTAATAGAACAAATCGAATAAATTTTCAAAGTTCAAGGGCCAATGCGGAAGACAATTTAAAACGTAGGAATGGTTGTAATATGTAAACATGATTTCATAAATTGTTTCAATTCTGCTCCTTGAATGGCTTAATATACTTTGGATTTCAACATTTTTCACGTGGGACAACTGTACGATTTGAATGGGATGTATATATAAAGTAGAATAACCTTAAATAAAACATGGATTGGTAATGCATTAATTCATCCAAAATCCAGTTTAAATTATATCACATTCACACGATTCGATTTTGTTAGAAGCTGTATCATTGATTGTCGAGTAGCCCTTCATACATGGATATACTGGTGGAAATACATTTTAGTTCGATAATATTTCTTGAAAATTGGTCCAATCGTCCTTTTTTATTTATTTGTGAGAATTCCCAAAAGTATCTAATTGTTTCTATCAAATCTCCGTTCAATCATAGTACAGAATCAAAATACTTTTTAAACTTAAAAATAAATTGAGGAATAGTCTGATTCCCCGAAGAACGGCGCACCCAACTAATGAATGTAGCTTCGCTCATTATCCTTAATGAGAGCTTCAAATATTCTTCGAAAATCCCTATTCATATTTTTTTTAAATATTTTTTTTCGTAAACCTTTGTTCAGAAAAAAATGTTCGATTGTCGCCACACAAATGCTTGATTTCGCAAATTCAATTTTAAAACTCTCCTTGAATTCAACCCTGTATTAGCGTGCAAATGAGGAAACATGGAAACGTCAAGATATATTATCTTGCTGCAGTCTGAACACCTCGTAATAATTGGATACCCTCTCACTTAACAAAGTCATAAATAGCCCAATCTGAATAGGCTAATAGTCAGCTTCAGTGGTTTCCACTACATGCGCCCTCTCGTGTAGCCCCGTGATGTTAGGAACTGTCTGCTGTACCAACGTCTAACAAAGCTATATTCAGCGCTGCACGTGTTAATATTCCATTAGAGGTTTGCACTATTTCTCTATGCACCTGACCAAGTTTTTTTATGTACAGGTTATTCGACTTTGTCAGTAGATGGGAATAACCAGCGCGGGGTGGGGCCATTAATTTTCAGTGCAAAACGTAAACAAACGAGCATAAATTCCATATAAAAATCTAAGATGGCTGAGTTGGGGATATGAACATATCAGAACACCCCCCAAAAAATGCATCCTACACCTGACCATCTTTGCTTTTCGTTACGTTACTTTTCGTTTCGTTACCTGACCATCTTTGCTTCTCGTTACGTCTTTCTACGTATCCTACCTCTTCCCCATCCATTTTATCTGGTTTCGTCGAAGACTATGACTACGTCCCCTACTCCTAACGGTGTAACTGGTTGATGCCATTTAGTGCGTCTTGTTAGGTCCAGCAAATACTCACGGATCCACCTTCTCCAGAATTCGTCCACAAGGTTCTGCGTCAATTTCCAGCTATTTCACATTTTAGGCCATTGATGGATACCCATTCTATTAAATTTCGTAGTGCTGGGATGTAAAAGCACTGCCTCATCTCGTTGAGCACGGTCTCGTTGTTAGCGTGGAGATACCGATGATGATAGGCGTCAAGTGAAAGCTGTGTAACGTAGTGGTGATTCGGTAAAATTATTGGGTACTTAGCTTTAACGCGACGACGAGTGCTGCGGCAATGCGACTATTTATCCAGATAACTCCCTCGGTGTCCAGATACGGCGAAAGCTTCGCCAAAACACTCGCCTTGCTCAGAATCCTTTGCTGACCTTGATTTGCCTTCACAACACGTTTTCAGCTTCGCAATATTCTGGATTACTGGTTAGCAAACAAAATGATGATGAATGTAATATAAACTGCACGATGTTCCTTCGTGACAGCAGGGGTTGTATTTTTCTTTTGGGCCGGCCACAACTCTTCAGCCATTTTTAGAAACGTTCGCACGTTAAACCATCTACATTTTGGATGCAAATTAGGCCCAAATCCCCATTTCGTAGTGTCATCCGCCACGTTATATTTTGATTGTATTTGTGTCCTCTCATCCACAGCCGTCAGGCACAGGATTTCTCCGACACGAAAGGATACAAATGGATGAAAACGCCGGCTGTCTAAACGAAGCCATGCTAGCACGGTTGCCGAATCCAACCAAATAAAAAGCGAAGGAACTTGTCTGGCGTCCAAATTGCCGATCCTAAGGAACAGAGGAAGTCAGTGCCTCCACCTAGGAGGGCAACTGAAGTTCGCCGGAACGATGAACAACCCTGGACTGTGGTTGTGAATCCCAAGAAGACGAAGCGACGAGCGAATGAAGCCGCAGGCAAGGAGGCAGGTGGAACGCAGCTTACATCTGCCAAGAAGGGTAGAGCCCGTGTTGCAAAGGGTGCGCCTTCCAATGGCAACGGTAAGCGGAAAGACAGAGGTGAAGCGATCATTGTCAAGTCTGATGATAAAAGCTATGCCGATGTCTTGAAGGTCATGAGGAGCGATGATAAGCTTACTGGCCTAGGAGGCGACGTCAACTGCATCCGTCGAACGCGAAAAGGCGAGACAATTCTCGTCCTAAAGCGGGATGCTGCTCAGAAGAGTGCTGAGTATAAAAAGTTGACAGAGGAGGTACTGGGTGATGGGGTTCAAGTGAGAGCCCTATGCCCAGTATCGGTCATCCAGTGCCGCGGCCTGGATGAAATAACCGAAGCTGCGGACCTGGTGGACGCGCTGAGAGATCAGTGCAACGTCCAACTCCAGGAATCCAAGATTCGGTTACGTAATAGCTTTGCTGGGATGCAGGTTGCCACATTCCAAGTGCCTCTGGCTGATGCCAAGAAGGTACTAGATAAGGCTAAGCTGAAGGTGGGCTGGTCGGTATGCTCGTTGAGCATAATCCAGCCACCTCAGTCCTGCTATAGGTGCCTCGGCTACGGTCATAAATCCTTTGACTGTCGGGGTCCCGATCGTAGTAAGCTATGCCGCAGGTGTGGAGCTGAAGGCCACAATGCTCGCACCTGTCAGGCCGCACCGAGGTGTCTGATCTGTCCCGTAATACAGACAACAGACACCTCACCGGTGCACAGGCCTGTCCGGCCTCTAGAAGGGTCCATATATGCAAGTAACACAACTAAACTTAAACCACTGCCAGGCAACGCAAGCGCTGCTACAACAGTCGGTTACTGAGTGTAAAGCTGATGTTGCCTTGCTGTCCGAAACTCTGTTGGAAACGGCAGTTGGGTTGCTGACAAGTCCGGATCGGTGGCAATCTGGACTTGCGGGCGGTTCCCCATCCAGGAGATAATATCATCTCCTAACGATGAGGGTTTCGTTATAGCAAAGGTAAACGGAGTTTACTTTTGTAGCTGTTACTATCCTCCTAGATGGAGTATAGGGCAGTATACTAGCGTAGTGGACACTCTTGCGGTTAAACTAACTGGTCTAAAACCGTTAGTAGTAGCAGGGGACTTCAACGCGTGGGCGGTGGACTGGGGATCCCGGTTCACCAACGCTAGAGGTCATATTCTGCTAGAGTCTCTAGCGGGACTTAATGTAGTCCTGCTGAATGAAGGCCAAGTGTCAACATTCAGAGGACCGAACGGCGAATCATGCATCGACGTGACCGTCTGCAGCGCGGGATGGACGTTGAATCCGGATTGGAGAGTACATGAAGGGTATACAGTTAGTGACCATCAGGAACTTCGTTTTATGGTTAGCTATACCCCCACTGGATCTAGAGCTACGAGAAAGGTCAGAGATGCTGACCAAGGATGGCGCACTTCACAGTTCGATCGAGAACTGCTGATTGAATCACTACAGTGGGAAGATCGGACCTTGAACCTGAATGGTGACGAGTTAACCGATGTCTTGACACGAGCTTGCGACATGGCTATGCCAAGGAAGTGTAAGCCATATGGGAACCGCAAACCAGCGTACTGGTGAACTGACGCGATAGCTGAACTTCGTAGATCTTGCCTTAAAGCCAAAAGAAGACTAATCGACTATAAGCTCAATTTCACGAGCCACGTCGATTATGCATGTCAGCGGGATTCATTGGCGATGAAATCTGTATCACGAATGATGTCCAACAGATCGGCGGTGCATAGTCAAGTGCGTAAGTTGATAGCCGGCGTAGCATTGTCCATCATCCGCTATGGCGTATCGCCATGGACCGTAGCACTAAAAGCCGAGTACAATGTAAAGAAACTGATCAGAGTTCACCCTCTGATGTGCCTACGTGTCGCGAGCTCATATCGCACCATATCATATGAGGTGGTGTGCGTTATAGCTGGGATGATGCCGATAGACCAGAGGAAGATGTGGAGTTCTACAACGAAAGGGACTCGGTGCAAGTGCGACGTGTCAAGAGAGCAGCCTCGCTGCTCAAATGGCAAAGAGCATGGGAAGCCGCAGTCAAAGGTCGTTGGACCCACAGATTGATTCCGGAAGTGTCCAACTGGGTCGATAGAAAACATGGTCAGGTCAACTTCCACCTAACACAGGTGTTGTCTGAACATGGTTGCTTTAAAAAATTCCTACACAGGTTTGGCTTCGCAGATTCTGCGGAGTGTCCTGAATGTGTAGGTGAGGTAGAGTCGGCAGAGCATGTGATGTTCGCATGCCCGCGATTCGAGGTAGAACGCAATGCCATGCTGCTTGTTAGCGGTATGGATACAACCCAGGCCAACCTCGTCGAGAGGATATGCCGGGAGGAAGTTATATGGAATGCGGTGAACACAGTATCTCAACAGATTATGTCGAAACTGCAGCGGTGGTGGCGTCTTGAACAAAACCAACAAATGCAGTGAACACTTTGCTCACCCCGACAACCAACATGTCGCGGGTGGGTTGCCGTGATCTCCGTATGTAGATATAGAGGTCATTGCGGTTCATGCGCGGTGGTTGTTGTCGGGGTGCTCGTCTCCAACGTGAGATTATGATACGGATCGCTAGGTTACTATCATAGTTTGCGATCGACGGGTGGTGAGGTTACCACCCTTGAAGTCGATGTGCATTAACGTCAAGTGCGTTAGCATAGGCGTGAGCGTTCTAAATAGTCCCCCCCTGATGTATTGCTTAATTGCGGGCCGGGGTACGGACTGGCGAAAGGGTTTTGGTCTTAGTGGGTCGGGTAACATACCCATCCCCACACTACCTGAGTTAACCTCCTCAGGTGTCTGGATGCAGATTCCCGTTTACCCTTGCTCAAAAAAAAAAAAGATCAATCCTGGAATAGACCTGCGCGCCGGTCGGCGGCGGCGGCTTGGATGAAAAAAAAAACAGTTTTCGCGGATATTTGGATTCATGTGGTTTTGATTCACACGGTAGGAATCGCCCGTATAAAAATCGACTTCAGTGGTTTAAAATTGCAATATTCTACGTTTGCCGATCATCAAACAGCATATTCACTATGTAATCAAATTGACTCTAATCAATACCTGATTTCAAAATGTTATTTTAATTGACACTATTTTGATGAATCAAATTTCAACAATAAATCCTGCTTCACTTTTCGTGACCTCTGAGCAAGGTTGAGAATTTAGATTTTGGTGCCCTAAAACTAACAAATAGTTAGGGCCTTTTTTCAAAAGCTATTTCCAAGTCGTCCAGCCGTTCTATTTTCCAATTTTAGAAAAATTCGAACTACTGCTCTTTGAGCTACATATACAATTGGGCAATGTGTGAGTGGCTGCATATTTAATAATTTTTTAGAAAATTTGCAGTGCTACTTCGTTCACCTGTTGTGATCTCTGGACCCTGGAAGGACATACACGATGGAATCTGACATACACGACAGCCATAATGGACAGTTTATTCGGCACTTCGCATGCACTTTAACTACTACCTGTGTAAGACTAGTGCACGGTGACCAACCAAATTGAATATTTTTCCTGAAATTCGGTTAAGTATGCCAAAAAAGTTCTTGGTGTAGTTCCTGAAAAAAATTCTGGAGCGAACAAGGATTTTTTTTGGGAATTCACACAGGCATTTCTAAGGAAATTCTTCTGCAGAAATTCAAATAGGTATTCTTTGTAAAATCCATTCAGGTTTTCTTCGGGAAATTCTTTTAGTAAAACCATACAATATTTCTGCCGGAGATCATTCGGAAATTTATTTAAGAATGAATTATTTTTGAATGGAATTCCTAAAAGAATTTTCAAAAGAACTTTCTGAGGTTCCTGAAGTAATATCAGAAAGAGTTTATGAAGGCATTTCGGACAATTTTTTTAGAGGAATCTCCGTAAGAAGTTTGGGAACTGAAGGAATTCCCGAAATAAATCAGAAGCTACCTTTTAAAGAAATTTTGAAGAAATCCCAACAGACACTTTCAAATGAATTTCTAACAGAATTTCCGAATGCAATTTAAGAAGAAATTTTCAAAAAAATTTCCGAAAATTTTCCGTCAATTTTTCAAGAGGAATTTACGAAGGATTGTAAGAATCCGAATTTTCGTCCCAGAACTTTGCAAGGAGTCCCAGAAAACTTCTTAGAAGAATTTCTGAAGGAATTGCCGGGAGAATACTTTAACAAGTTTCCCAAGGTTTTCCTAAACAAATTTCTGAAGGAATGCGGGGAAAAAATTCCAAACTAAATCCTGAGGAAAATTCCAAGGAACACCTGAAAGAATTTCCGAAAGGCTTTCTGGAATTCATTTTTGGACGAGTTATTGTAGAACTCCTTGAGGAAATTTCTGGTGGGATTCCTGGACGAATCTTCAAAGGAATTTCTGGAGGAAATTGTGAATCTTGATTTCTCCATGAATTCCTGGTGAAATCTAGGAATTACATCAGAAACACCAGTAGGCATTTCCTCAGAAATTCTATAGGAATTTCTTCATAATTCCTTCGGTAATTCCTTAAAAAAAAATCCTTCAGAAATTCCTTTATGGATTCCTCTGGAAATTTCTTTAGGAATTCTTTTGTAAAGTATTTTAGAAATACTTCCCAAAACTTTCAAAAAGCAGTTCCAACGGCAGTTAATTTCGAAAATCAATTCGGACTTTTTTTTTTAAATGCTTTTGAGAATTTATTTGGAAATTCCTACACAAAATCCTCCAGGAATTCCTTCTAAAACTCCTCATGTTTTTTTTCTCCTTAAATAATCTAAAAAAATCCGCCAAGAATTCCTTCGGATATTTCTCCAGTGATTTCCTCTAAAGTTTCTTCGATAAGCCTCCGAGATTTCTTCGTAGATTTCTTCATAATTTTTTTTCGGAATTTCTTCCAGGGAATTCTGTAAACATTAATTAAAGGATGAAATAGTTTCCGATGGAGTAACTTTTTGAATTTTCGAAAAAAATATAACAAAAAAATAAACAACAAACTAACAAACCAACTAAAAAATTCCGAAGGAATTACCGAAAGAATTTCGGAAAGAACCAATGAAGGGATTTTTGAAGGTATTCCTGCAGGAAGTTCTGAAAGAATTCCCGGAGAATGTTCGAAAGAAAACCCTTATGCAATATCTGGAAGAATTTATTTATGGAATTCATGGAATAATCACAGAAGATCTTTCACGAGGAGGAATTTCCGAAGGAATTCTTAAAGAAATTTCCGAAGGAAATCTAAAAAATCAGATTCATTTATGAAATTTTACGCTCATGGCAATATTTAAAGATGTTTACATTTTCTTAGTTATTGCAGTGATTTTATAACTAAATTATTCAACAGAAATTCCTAGAGCATGCCAGTGGTTTAATAACTATTTTGTTTGTCAGAGATATTTTACTAAAAAAAACTTTACATATAAGCACATAAATTCAACAGTAAAAAATATGCCATTTTCCTTTTAATTCGATACCCACTCCAGTTTCACGGCACGGGGGGAAACATACGCGCTTATCTCATCGTGACAGGCAGCCACCATGTGTGCCACATTGTTATCCCTTTTATTCCCGGTGCCCATCCACGCAAACATGATCCCTCCCCGGCAGTCGACAATGTCACCCGTAGTCGTTGTCGTCGTCGTCGTCGTCAGGGACACAATACAACACTTGCGTTTTTTATGTGTGTAAATATCATTAAAAATTGTCGTTACATGTTGATACGGTTAATTAATCCGAACCGAAAGGATAATATTAGCAGTCATATATTTTGCATTCCTGACACGAACCGGAACCGTTTATGATCTCCGGTGTAGCACCGTCCGGAACTGCAGATATCCGTGTACTGTGATAGCAAACCCACGGAGCACTGTGGGGGAGCAGATGGTCGGATTTTTTCGAAAAGTGTTTTGAAGTATCGCTGAAATAATTATATCATGGCAAGTTTTGCTGTTTCGCAATTGAAATAAATCGTTTTCTACTATAAATGCATAAAATGTTATGTTTTTTTTTTTTTCAGGATTTTTTAACATTTTGTTTATGAACCCTTTGGAGTTCCGAGAGGTAGGGGAACTGTTCCGTTTTCCATCTCACTGTACATATATTCATCTCATCGCAAAACAAAGAAATACAGCACTAATCTCGTCGCATTTTTCTGCTAACACTGGTGAGAAAAATCACAAAAATAAGATACAAACCAAATTCCTTTTAATTGCTTTGTTATTGATGAGATGGAAATAGGAGCTATGGGATGAAGTGTTCCTCTATCTCTTAAGACAGCGATTCTCAACCTGGGGTACATGTATCCCTGGGGGTACCTTTGCTAGCCGCAGGCGGTACCTCGGACAAAAATGCGTAAAGGCGGATTTAGTACAATTCCAATCAAAACATATTGAAAAAGTTTTGATAATTGTTTATTTTGTATATCAAAACTTTGTCTTAATATGCATAGCAATCAGTAAATCAAAGCCAACTGAATCCTGACTGTCGGGTTTTTTCTTTACTCACAAGCAGCACAACACTAAAACACGATTTGCAATATTAAATGCATTTTATATTTCACAAAATATTTTTTCAATTTTTTCTGTTTTTCTTCTTTTTTTTTTTGTTCACATTTTTCACTCCGTTCTCTATCACTATCGTCACATAACTGACTCTCTTTTGCCACCTCCACGATGTCAACGAATCTGTCGCTCCGCTCAGAAACCTCTTGTTTCTCTCTCGTGTCTTGCGGAGCTCTACACTCAAATAAATTCATAAACGCTTTCCATATATAAATAATTCTTAAATTTTATCTTTACGCGCGTGTCTGGCGCTTTCATTATTATTTCTTTTTTTTTAACTGATAACTACGAATAAGCTAAGTTGCTGTATTATTATACTGAACTGAATTACTATATAATTATACTATTCTCTACATCCTCCTCCTCTCCTACTCCTAATCTTTATATTATATTAACATACAAATAATATCAACCCTGCATTGTTCATTACATTGTTCCGTAATATAGCCGGCAGAATTTGAAGCTCTGGAAAGATAAGAAACAGTCAAAATTCAGCTAATCAAATTAATGATTTGGAGCGAAACTTACCTACGATCTGAAAAAAACATTTATTAATAATGTGATAATTCTAAACTTCGTTGACCAATAACAAGATGAGAATTTTTCAGGTTAAATAATATCTTACTTACAATTAAATTTTATCATAAAAAATAAATGCGGATCTCTCCAAGCGTTTCGTTTCATTTTTTCTAACTAAATAATGGCAAACGCTAATCTTGGTAATGCAATCATGGATAGAGCTCACAAGGCTTCAGCACATCAAACCTGCATCAAAATCAGAAGACTAACAAAAATCTCCTTTACATCTGATACTCTATATTTTCTGTCTCTATACACAAAGCAAGCACTGATGTTGGTAACGCAATCATGGATAGAGCTAAAATCTTCTCCACATCTCTTACTTCATATGTTCTAACTCTCAAGCAAACACGGATACAAATTTCATCAATTTGCTTCAAAAATATACATGTTTATTACCAAAATGGTAATATTTTTTAATTTACTTAGAATATGTTTGTTTTTAACGTAGTTTCTGTTTGAAGCAACCACTGATCTTGGTCATACAATCATGGATAGAGCTTATCAGTCTCCATAACATCAATCCTGCATCAAAATCAGAAAAATATCAAAAATCTTTCGACATCTGATACTCAATAGGTACTTTCTCTACTCTACCAGTCTCCAGAACACCAATCCTGCATCAAAATCAGAAAATTATCAAAAATCTACTGCACATCTGATACTCTATATGTTCGTGCTCTACTCTACCAGTCTCCAGAACATCAATGCTGCATCAAAGTCAGAAAACTATCAAAAATCTTCTCCACATCTCATACTCTATATGTTCTATCTCTATACGCAAAGCAACCACTGATCTTGGTCATGCAATCATGGATAGAGCTTACCAGGCTCCAGAACATCAATCCTGCATCAAAATCAGAAAACTATGAAAAATCTTCACCACATCTCATACTCTATATGTTCTATCTCTATACGCAAAGCAACCAATCTAATGCACATCTGATACTCTATATGTTCGTGCTCTACTCTACCAGTCTCCAGAACATCAATCCTGCATCAAAGTCAGAAAACTATCAAAAATCTTCTCCACATCTCATACTCTATATGTTCTATCTCTATACGCAAAGCAACCACTGATCTTGGTCATACAATCATGGATAGAGCTCACCAGGCTCCAGAACACCAATCCTGCATAAAAACCAGAAAATTATCAAAAATCTTCTGCACATCTCATATTCAATATGTACTTTCTCTACTAAACCAGGCTTCACAACATCAATCTTGCATCAAAGTCAGAAAACTATTAAAAATGTTCTTCACATCTCATACTCTAAGTGTTCTATCTCTATGCGCAAAGCAACCACTGATCTTGGTCATACAATCATGGATAGAGCTTATCAGTCTCCAGAACACTAATCCTGCATCAAAATCAGAAAAATATCAAAAATCTTTCGACATCTGATACTCAATAGGTACTTTCTCTACTCTACCAGTCTCCAGAACATCAATCCTGCATCAAAATCAGAAAACTATCAAAAATCTTCTCCACATCTCATACTCTATATGTTCTATCTCTATACGCAAAGCAACCACTGATCTTGGTCATGCAATCATGGATAGAGCTTACCAGGCTCCAGAACACCAATCCTGCATCAAAATCAGAAAATTATCAAAAATCTACTGCACATCTGATACTCTATATGTTCGTCCTCTACTCTACCAGTCTCCAGAACATCAATCCTGCATCAAAATCAGAAAAATATTAAAAATCTTCCGACATCTGATACTCTATATGTTCTTTCTCTACTCTACCAGGCTCCAGGACATCATCCTGCATCAAAGTCTGAAAACTATGAACAATCTTCTTCACATCTCATACTCTAAATGTTCTAACTTTATACACAAAGCAACCACTAATCTTGGCAATGCAATCATGGATATAGCTTGCCAAGCTCTAGAACACTAATCCTGCATAAAAATAAGGGAAATACAGAAATCTTCTGCATATATGTTGTATGTTCTGATTCTATAGGTAAAAAATCTACTGCTCATCTGATACTCTATATGTTCGTCCTCTACTCTACAAGTCTCCAGAACATCAATCCTTCATCAAAGTCAGAAAACCATCAAAAATCTTTCGACATCTGATACTCAATAGGTACTTTCTCTACTCTACCAGTCTCCAGAACACCAATCCTGCATCAAAATCAGAAAATTATCAAAAATCTACTGCACATCTGATACTCTATATGTTCGTGCTCTACTCACCAGTCTCCAGAAGGCATCAATGACGCACCATCAATGACGCACCAACGTTCACAAGACATTTGTGACGCACCAATCCAATCGAGGATAGGATTTGCTCTCAACTGATCCAACCGGATCGAACGTTCACTTGAATGCAGAAGGCATCAATGACGCACCAACCCGATCGAGGATTGGATTTGTTCTCAACTGATCCAACCGGATCAAACGTTCACAACACATTTGTGACGCACCAACCCGATCGAGGATTGGATTTGCTCTCAACTGATCCAACCGGATCGAACGTTCACTTGAATGCAGAAGGCATCAATGACGCACCAACCCGATCGAGGATTGGATTTTCTCTCAACTGATCCAACCGGATCAAACGTTCACAAGACATTTGTGACGCACCAACCCGATCGAGGATTGGATTTGCTCTCAACTGATCCAACCGGATCGAACGTTCACTTGAATGCAGAAGGCATCAATGACGCACCAACCCGATCGAGGATTGGATTTTCTCTCAACTGGTCCAACCGGATCAAACGTTCACTTAAATGCAGAAGGCATCAATGACGCACCATTCCGTTCAAGGATTTTGATCGATTATATCTACAATACATTTACCACACCCTGTATTGTTCGACGAAAAAAATGTATAGCAAAATCTAAATTTTGTATTGTTACGATACTTAACAACCCGTATATTGTCAGATTCTCTGGGTGTGATACACTGCACGGCTTTTGTTATGTTCCCAAATGAGTGGATAAAATGCATAAAACTTCACGCGGCGAATGACTGTCGAAAGGTACGGCCGCACCAAACCATACATCGCAAAGCTATTCACCCATAAGAATCAAGTAAACGGGGTGCAAAAAGCGCACCTGTACCTTTCCTGAAGGGTACGCCGCGTACAATTTTGAGAAAATCAGGCAATACTCTATTGCGAAAGCTATATTAACAGTTCATTACATAGCTCATAACACCACATTCTAATTTATTTCTATTATTGTCTTTACAATATATTCTATAACAATTTTATTGCTATATCATTCAAAATTGGGTAGTGCTACAATTAAATGTATTGTTTATTTTTTTATTTTCGGGAATTCACAATGTGCTTTTTTATTGTTAATGTTAAGATTGATTTGAAAAAAAATCATATTTTAGTAGCTAATAGTTCATTGCGAACTATAACAACAATATTCTCAAACAGCCCTGTTGTCAGAATAAGAACAACATCTTCAACAGCTCTGTTTTAATTATCGGCAAATATATTCATATTTTATTTTGCTCATAGTTCGGTTCCATTACAATAACATTCTCAAACAGCCCTGTGTTGTTAGAACTATAACAACATCTCCAACACCCCTGTATTAATCGTCTGCACATCAACTGACCCCGGCATCATTTTATTTTTCATCACCATTAACGAAAGCAGAATCCGGAAAACATAGAAAATAAAGTAACTTACTTGAATGAGGCAACATCGAAAATAACATCTTTCGTGCGTCAGTCGATGAAATAAAAAAATAGTTACCGAGCGGAAACACGTTCCATAGGAAACACTTGCCGTTCAGGGAGCGTAGATTCACTACCGACTTGGCCATTGTCGGGTTTTTTCTTTACTCACAAGCAGCACAACACTAAAACACGATTTGCAATATTAAATGCATTTTATATTTCACAAAATATTTTTTCAATTTTTTCTGTTTTTCTTCTTTTTTTTTTTTTGTTTACATTTTTCACTCCGTTCTCTATCACTATTGTCACATAACTGACTCTCTTTTGCCACCTCCACGATGTCAACCTGGGAGGGAGCTCTCGATACTACACATCAAATTAAGTATATACTGTCGTCATGCAACAAGTAAATTTTCAACAAGAAAAAACAATCAACGTAGGCGCTACATGAAATGACTAAATTCTGTTTTGCGTGTTATTGTTGTTAGATTGCCTTCAAAAATTTGCTTGCCGAGAGTTTCGTTTTCGGCTCACACTGACAGCTAGATTTCGGCTCGGCTTGACACACACATTTTTCATATCTGTTTCTCCCTCCCAGATGTCAACGAATCTGTCGCTCCGCTCAGAAACCTCTTGTTTCTCTCTCGTGTCTTGCGGAGCTCTACACTCAAATAAATTCATAAACGCTTTCTATATATAAATAATTCTTAAATTTTATCTTTACGCGCGTGTCTGGCGCTTTTATTATTATTTTTTTTTTTAACTGATAACTACGAATAAGCTAAGTTGCTGTATTATTATACTGAACTGAATTACTATATAATTATACTATTCTCTACACTGACCTTCACAACCAACAGCCACAACAACAAAATGTTGAGTTCTTAGAGCCCCCTTTCAAGAGACCCGGAAGCCCTTTTTTAAAGAGGCTATTAAGCCTCCTCAAGAGGCCAGGAAGCCTCCTCTCAAGAGGCCCGGATATCTCCTTTCAAGAGGCCAGGAAGGCCTTCTTTCAAGAGACCCGGAAGCCTTTTTTCAAGAGTTCCCAAAGTTTCCTTTCAAGATGCACGGAAACCTCATTTTAAGGGGCCCGGACGCCTCCTTAAAAGAGGCCCCGAAGCCTTCTTTCAAGAGGCCCGAAAGCATCCTTTCAAGATGCCCGGAAGCCTCGCTTTAAGGAGCCCGGACGCCTCCTATCAAGAGGTCGGAAAGCATCCAATTAAGAAAATTGGAAGACTCCTTTCAAGAGGCTCGGAAGAAGCCTTCTTTCAAGATGCTCGGAAGGTTTCCTTCAAGAGGCTTGGGACCCTCCATTCAAGAGGTTTGGAAGCCTTCTTTAAGTGGCCTGGAAGCCTACTTTCAGGAACCCGAAAGTTTATTTTCAAGAGGCCGTGCCTCGTTTTAAGCGGCCTGGGCGCCTCCTTCCAACCCGAGTAGATGAAAATAGCTCAATAATATCACATGTTGATAGCAAAATGTGATATGGACCTGAATATATAAGAGTTAAAATATCAAACGACAATATCAATATTTTACACTAAAATATCATGAGGAAATCAAGTTGTGATATTTGTAAGAAGTGATCAATATCATGTAGGGGAGACTGGGTAGACTTGATCCCCTTTTCTGATTTCCGATGTATCACAGCCAAAAACGAATAAACATACGCAATTTCCACACAGACTCTCTAAGAAATATAGTATTTAACTTTGCGGATGTATGACAGTCCTTAAATTATTGTTGTTATTGATACACAATCGATTTTGTGGAGTGCTGTCAAAAATCAACTTTTAAAATATTCGGGGGAAATTGATCCTTCTCCAAGACATTGCTTTGATAAAGATAGAAAGGTGCTCTCAGATTTTTGAAATATTTTTCCTTCAAAATACGAAGAATTTCCGAATTGCTGTGCATATACATGAACGATTTTAGTTATTGATTTCGACAGCGCATGCAACTTCAGAATTTGGGGAGACTTGATCCCCTTTTTATGATATCTACGTAATAAATAATTTTTCCTGACAACCCTTCATCAAATCTGTCAAATTTACGAAAAAATAGAAGCCTGAGAAAAGATTTATATTATTTTGAATTTTTTCGTCAAATTTTTGTATGGGTGACTAATGGGGGATCAAGTGTCCCCATATTGAGGCAATAACTTCAAATCCAAATATCCTAAAACTTTGATGGAATGTTAACATTTTCATCAGTACAGATCATTAAGCATATTTATGGCTTTGTGCTGTGAAAAAATAAAAGCATTTCTCGCTTAACTTTTCAAAAGGACCTAAGTAACATTTTTTTCATGAATTAATTTGAGTACTGCAATCAAAAGCTTTCATGTTTTTCTGTTGATTGCGCTATCCAAATTAATTCATGAAAAAAATGTTACTTAGGTCCTTTTGAAAAGTTAAGCGAGATTTGGTCATTGTTATGAAAAGTTGTTCTAATTTTGCTTGGCCAATAAAAAAATCTTTAGGAAGGTCAAAACATACAAACCCTGCAGAATAAATAAGGTTGTCAATCCAAAAAATAACTCACCACATAAAGGTCGGTTGTCTAGAGGATCAATACTAAAAAATACGCTAGAACAAAACTACTTTAGGCTTCGATAAAACAGGGGGTGATCAAGTCTCCCCGGGGATCAAGTCTGCCCACCTTCCCCTACCATTAGTTTATTCTTATTAATAGCATATCTTGATGTTTAAATGATTCTCGGTGCAAATTTTTGATATTGTTGCCTGTTATTTCTAGACCAACATTTGAAAAGGGCGTAACAGCCAAAATTTATTCCTTCTGATTCCTCGTCTACAAATAAAGCTATATATGTGGACGAAGAATCAGAAGGAATAAATTTTGGCTGTTACGCCCTTTTCAAATGTTGGTCTAGATTTTATCTCTTACTTCAATCAAGTCGATATCATGTTATGTTATTCTGTTCATGGCTTCTGTCCCGGAAGAGGCTCGGAAGCGTTCTTTCCAGAAGCTCGGAAACCTTCTTTCAAGTGGATCGGAAACCTTCTTTCAAGTGGATCGGAAGCCTCCTTTCAAGGGGCTCGGAAACCTCCCTTCAAGAGGCTCGAAAGCCTCCCTTTAGGAGGCGCATACTTTCAAGTGCGTCGGGGCTCAAAAGCCTTCAATAGACCTGTAAGAAGCTTGATGGGTAATCTTAATGAATTGGATAGTTGCACGGAATAATAAAAATTTCAGCCCACTTCATGGAGAGTCGTTAGGGATATACGCTGTTTGTTAACTATGGGCCATATGCCGTTAGTTTTCATGTCCTTTTTTATTTTCATTTACAGTAAAACATAGGGAGTACCTCAACTAATGCAAAAGTTCGAAGGGGTACCGCTCAATAAAAAGGTTGAGAACCGCTGTCTTAAGAGACCCGCAAAGTTTCCTTTCGGAATTCCGGAAAGATTCCTTTTTGGAGATCCGAAAGAATTTCGAAAGTATTCTTTTTGGAGTACCATAAAGATTACCATCGAAGTTCCAAAAGGATTTCCTTCGGAGCCCCGACAATGTTCCCTTCGAAGTTCCGAAAGGATTTTATTTGTAGTCCCAGTACGATTCGCCTACGATATCCCGGTACGAGATTCGTTATCCCGATATCGCGAGAACAGAATTCGTTTCGTAGTTCCGATGGAATTGCCTTCAGGGTCCTGAAAGGAATTCTTTTCGTAGTCCCAAAACGATTCCTTTCGGAGTCCTAAAAATACTCTCTTTGGAGTCCCGAATGAATTTCCATCGAGGTCCCGAAATAATTCCTTCGAGTCGAAAGGATTCCCTTTGAAGTCCTGAAAGGATTTCCTTCGGAGTCCCGAAAAAAATGTTTATTAGATTTAAAAAAAAAGGATTTCTTTCGGGTCCGGAAACTATCCTTCAGAGTCCTGAAAGGATTCCCTTCGGGGCTTAACATGAATTCGCTTCGGACTCCCGAAAAGATTCCCATTGGATTCCTGAAATGATTCCCATCGGAGTCTCGAAAATATTCCTTGCGCAGACCGAAAAGGATTTTCTTCAGGGCCTCTAATGGATAAACTTTAAAGCCCCGAAAAATTCTGTATGGAAGGATTCCATTTGCAATTTTGAAAGTATTCGCTTTGAGTCCCAAAAGATTTCCTTATGAGTCCTGAGAAGAATGCTTTTGAAATCCGGTAAGGATTCTTTCCGGAGACCCGAAAGCATTTCCTCAGGTGTCCCGAGAGGATTTGTAGTCCTGGAAAAAAACTTTTTTAGACTTTTAAAAAGGTTTCCTTCGGGTCCCGAAACAATGCTTCAGAGCCCTGAAAGGATTCGTTTCGGGGAATAACATGAATTCGCTTTGGACTCCCGAAAGGATTCCATTTGAATTTCCTTTGGATTCATGAAGACATTCGGAGTACTGAAAGGATTCCCTTCAGAGTGTCAAAAATAATCCCTCCGCAGTCTGGAAAGGATTTTCTTTCAGGGTCACTAATAAATACCCTTGAAAGTACAAAAAAAATGCCTTCTGAAAGGATTTCATTCGCAATCCCGAACGTATTTCCTTCGGAGTCCCGGAAGGATTCCTTTCAGGGTCCCGCAACGATTCCCTCCGGAGACCCGAATAGATTCCCATCGAAGTCTTGCAAGGATTCGTTTCGGAGTCTTGCAAGGATTTGCTTCGGAGTCCAGAAAGGATTCCCTCCGGAGTCCTGGAAGGATTCCGTTTGGAGGACCGAAAGCATGGCATTCGCAGTTCCGAAAGATTTTTTTCGGGAGTCCATATCCCAAGTAACAATCTCAATGCTTCGAAGATTTATGCTAGTTTTATAGAGGTTTTATTATGGCATGTAGAAATGCTTAAAGTTTTATTTTGGTTTTATTCAGTTGTCATTGAATTAGATCCGCAAGAGTACTTGAGAACTACGTTTTGAATTCCAATATAAAATCACAGCTCTTTAGGTTTTATAATGCTCCTGTGTTCCTCCTCAGAGCTAAAGAATGGAACTGACATAAAGCCAGCAGTTAAGTTATATGTTGGTTTTGATCAAGACTTATAAAAGCTGCCAAGTTTCGTAGAGTCCTGTATAAAACCCACATATAACCAAATCACAAATCAAATACGTTTCCATTGCTCTGCTTTCAATGGGATGAACATCGGAGCCATGAGTTGAAATCCAGGAGCAGCCCCTTATATATTTAAGTGGTTGAAAAAACTGTTCAAACAGCATTTGCTCATAATTGGTATGAAAATATGTATTTAATCCATACATGCTTTGCCAATTTAACACGAGTAAAACACTTTTATGGTACAAAATATACCATTTAACAATTGCCACTATATGCTTTTTAATTGAAATACTTATTTTTGAAAGTACTTGCAGTCGATGCCGAGGGCAGAAAAAGTTTGTTTATGATTTATATCTTTATATCTGTCTACATTGTCATGTTGTCATTATATATAAAACTACCAAGCTTTAGGTTTGACCAAGATAAAACTTGCTAGTCGTAACATGGTCTTGAAAAAGGCCAAGATAAAACCTCTAGGTGTTTGAAATGCCCAGATAGGGCCAGTTCAGGAGTGATGGTTATATAGAGGCATTTTTCATGCAATCCAAGTTTTTATTCGAAAAAATGTCTCCGATTTGAAAAAAAATAATGAATTTCATAATCGAAATATCATGCAAATTTCTGTTTCAACTTTTAAACGGTAAAATTGGACATCCTAATAAGTTTTAGAAACAATGCTTTGATTATTTGATCAATCAAAGTGGTTATTCATTGAAATTATTTTTAAAGTAATTAACTAAGGCAATTAATTAAACTTGAAAAATTCTAAATAATAACAAATTAACGAAGCGCATTGTTAAAATACTGATTATTTATCATGGTTTCACCATGAAAAATCCCTGGCATGCCTTCAAACATGCATAGAACACTCAAAGCCAGATATGAACTTTTATTGAACTGGCTGATAATAATTCTTTTATTTTTATTGTTGACATGTAATCCATGTATTGCAGGAAGAAAAGCATATTTTTTTCGAGTACAAACAAGAAACAAATAATCAACCTGAGAGTTGACAACTGTTTCATTATCGGCTTATTTGTTGTTGTATCATAGTCATGAAGTGGTTGTATCATGGTTATATAGAGGTTCTCAAAACCACCAAGTCTAGAGGAGGTTTTATGTTGCATGTTTTATGTGAGACTTGAAGTATATTATAAAACCGTTGGTTCTGAACTGGAACGCATATTAGGTTTTAATGATTGCAATAAAACTGGGCCAACTGGCTGTAACATGGTTTTATAGAGATCTACAGGAGGTTGTGGAAACTGCGAGGACTGCATGGAAGGTTTTGAGATTAGGTTTTGAAGAACGCTATAAAACTCTGATACAACCTTAATTGTTACTTGGGTAATGGGTTTCCTTTGCAGTCCAAAAGTATTCCCATCGGATTCCCGAAAAGATTCCCAACAGAGCCATTGAAGGATTCCCTTCGGAGTCTCGAAGGTTTTTCCTCCGCAATCCAGAATGCATTCTTTTTGGAGTCTCATCAGGATTCCCTTCGCAGTCCGAAAGGATTCTCTTCAGAGTCCGAGAAAAATACTTTCAAAGTCTCGTATGGATTCCCTTCAGACACCTTTAAAAGATTCTCATCCTTTAATTATTCCCCGTGGAGATGTGGAACGATTCCCTTCATAATAGCGAAATGTTTCGCTTCGGAATCCCGATAAAATTTCTGTTGCAGTTCTGGAAGGATTTCCTTCGCAGTCCCGAAAGTATTCTTTTAGCAGTCCGGAAAAGATTTTTTTAGAATCTCAAATGGATTCAGGAAGGTTTCCTTCGGAGTCCCGATACGATTCCCTTCGGAATCATGAATGATTGCTATCGGTGTTCCGATTTGATTCCCATCGGAGTCATGAAAGGATTTTCTTCGGAGTTCTTAAAGGATTCTTTTAGAAGTCACGAAAGGATTCCTTTCGGAGTTCCGATTTTTTTCCGGGTCCCGAAAAAAAATCTCCTTAGAATTGAAAAAAAATGAATTTCCTTCGGGGTCTCGAAGCGATCCTTCAGAGTCCCGAAAGGATTTCGAGGTCCTACATGAGTTCGCTTCGGACTCTCAAGAGGATTTTTTTAAAAGTCCTGAAAGGATTCCATTCGAAGTCTCACAAGTGTTTCCTGCGCAATCTGGAAAGGATTCCCTTCAGAGTCTCGAATTGATATCCGAAGAACCCAAAGGATTTCATTCGCGTCTCGAAAGTTTTCCTCCGAAGTTCGGAAAGGTTACCTCTCGCGGTCCCGAAACGTTTCCCTTCGAAGACTCGAGTGGATTTATTTCGGAGTCTTGCAAGGATTCACTTCAGATTCCCAGAAGAATTTCCTTCAGAGTACTGGAAAGATCCCGTTCGGAGTCTCGAAAGTTGTTTTTTCACAGTGCCGGAAAGATTTCCTTTGGTAGGACTCCAATTTAGGACTTCGTTTTTGGACTGCGAAAAGATTTCTTCCGAAGTCCAAAAAAGGATTCCCTCCAGATACCTGAAAAGGATTCCTTCGGAGTCCTGAAAGGATTTTCCCGAAAGTTTTCCATCTGGCGTCCGGAAAGCATTCCCTTCGAAGTATTAAAGGGAATCCCTTCAGAGTCCCGAATGGATTCCGTTCAGAGTCCCGAATAGGTTTCCTTTGAAGTCCCAAAAGGGTTCATTTCGCAGTCCCGAAACTGAAATGGATTCCCTTCGGAGTTCTGAAAAAGATTTCCTTAGAAGTCATGAAAAGATTCCATGAGTCCCGGAAGAAGTCACTAAACGATTCCCTTCGGAGTTCCGAAAGAGTTACCTTCTGAGTCCCGACAGGAATATTATCGAAGTCTCGAAAGGATTCCCTTCAGAGTCCCGTAAATTTTCTCTTCGTAGTTCCGAAGGGGTTCTCTTGGAGACCTGAAAGGATTTCCTTCGGACTTCCGAAAAGTTACCTATCGAAGTTCCAAAAAGATTTTTGTAGGTACATATTTCAAAATGATTTCTGTCGTAGTCCCGAAATGATTACCTTGGGATTTCTGAAACGATTCCCTCCGGATCCACAAAATGATTGACTTCAGAGTCTCTAAAGGATTCCCGTAGGAGTCCAAAAGTAATCCCTTCAGAGTCTTTATAGGATTCCCTTCAGAGACCAAAAAAGGATCCTGTTGGAGTTCAGAAATTATTCCCTGCGAAGTTCCGAAAGTATACCCTTCACAGTTCCGAAAGTATTCCCTTCACACTCCGGAGAGGATTTTTATTCGAAATCTCAAATGGATGCCCGAGAAGGACTTCCCTCTGAATCATGAAAAGATTCCCTTCTTTGTTCAGAAAGGATTCCTGAGTCACGAAAGAATTTCCTTCAGGGTCAACAAAGGATTCTCTTCGGAGTCACAAAAAGATTCCCATTAAAGTCTCAAAGTTTGAAAAGGATTTCATTCGGAGTTTTAAACAGACTCCCTTCTGGACCCCGAAAGGATTTCTTTCGGAAACCCGAAAGTATTCCCTCGGAATCCCGAAATGATTTTCATCGGACTTCCGTAAATAGTTGCCTTCGGAATGCCGTAAAGAATTCTTTTCATGAAAAATTCCCTTCGAAATTCTATGAAGGATCCCCTTTAAAATCCCGTAAAGTTTTTTTTAAGTCCTGTGTAGGATTCCTGTCGGAATCACGAATTCCTTATATGTTTGAATACAGAAAAAATCGGGCTTTAGATTACTGACGTTAGTAATGTGCGATCAGTTCAAATATTCTTGACAGATGCTCTATTGATGGCTACCAGAACTGATATGGACCCAGTTGACGAGATCCTAGTTTTTGTCCACCCACAGCTGCAAAACTTCTCCATAGTTTGCCAGTAGCGATGATGTTTGTGCTAACCATACGCAAATACGCGTGTGCGTAATTATTTATGTAACACCACATCCACATCATTGCTGCTGCATCGGGATGAAAAATTCAACCCCGCTGCCATTAATAAGTGATCCTGTGAGTGCTCGTACAATAACAATGGTTTTATGTTGTTTTTCGAAAGTATTTCCATAAATATGTTAAATAAGGCTTTGCCATTCCGGCACGCAATAATCGTTTTTACGGACGATATGTGCCAGAAGGCCGACCCCGTAGGGATTATCACTTTCAATAGGATTTTTTTAATGACGGTAATTCCAATGCTTTTATTATCCTGATTGTGGAAAAAAATTCGCTGCTGCTGTGCTGAAAATTTGATGCAAATACTGATAATACGCCATTCAATCCCATCAGCTTTATTTATCTCACAAGGCTGGCATAAATCACAACACTCTATCACCTTCTCGTGAATCACGTTCAACGGTGAACATTGCGCCTTTGAGATAGCATTCTCCATTACAATCGCATTAAAACTTCCATAAAGGGAATGTTACACGCGAATCCGTAGTTCGTTGCTCGGTATGTACCTGAATAAAGGTATGCGGTATGTCGAATAACTTATCATTCTCAGAAATACATTCTAACCGATGTCTACCTAACTAATGTCGTGGTTGAACAGTTTAGGCTTATGATCAGGAGGTTTTCAGATCAAATCTAGATATGTCTCGTTTCGTTTGGTCAAAACCACAATATACTAAAGAATGTATAAATGATCATTTGTTAGCAAAACCTTGTAGCAAGGGAGCAGCTTTAATATCATAAAGAGCGTTCGACAGAAGTGATAAATATGTTTTATTGTGGGTAATTAATCATTATGTATTAACGAAAAGAAAATATATTGAACACTACTTATAATCTATCAGCGTTACCAAATGATAAAATGCTATATTTTTAGGGCTTTAATTTAACAAATTAATATAATGAGAAATATGTGCTGACAAATTTATTAGTATCGCATGCCATCAGCCCTAAGTAAGTAAAAATCCAATCGCACATCATTCTTGTCCGTGTCCCTTATGTAGTGCCATTCTTGCCTGGTGTCCTTCTTTCAAGGTGCTGCACAATCTGTTCGCCCACCCGAATCGAGATTCGTTTGGTCCCAGTTGCTGGCTACGAGCCGTGCCGTGTTTGATTTCCAAGTGCAGAATGCCCCACATGTGTGAAGAAAGTCGCTCCAGCAGTGTCTCATCCCTTCCGCCGAGATAATGCACTTCTGCGAGGAAGCGAAGGGAAATGGCATTGCCCAGTCGGTGTTGCCGGCATCAGGACCCAACTCCGTCCAGTTCCGAAGCCGGGGTGATCCTTTTGTTTCTTTCATACTTCCTTCCGTTCACGTCGACGTCCCACGTACGGATTCGCATGGCTTTGCTCGGTGGACATAAATCTTGGAAGAACAATCTGACTTTGACTTTGTCTGAGTTCAACTGGACGGGTCAATTCGGGAGAGTGCGAGGCAAAGACACAATCCATTGCCGGTAAGGCCATGCGAAATCAGTTCCTCGCCCAAAGCCCCAAGCGGGAAGGGTTTGCGTTTGCTCAATGGCGAGCGGCACGTTCCATGTGGTGGCAGACACCATTATTGCATTGTGCGGAACGCTTTTCTTCGTATCTCGTCGCTGCATGGCAAAGCGTGGTCTGCACAGCAGGATGTACGACGGTGGTCAGCACCCCGGTGCGCCGTTGTTAAAAAGAACCGGAAAAGAGGTGGTTGGTTTGTCTCCGGTTGTTTGGAAGCAGTGAATGTGGAAAAATGTTAGATTCCGGTGTGCACCAGATTGCGCACCGGAGAGCACAAAGTCGTACAAGTTAAGGTACAAATGTGCTTACCGTTATAAATTAGAGCATTTTTCTTCTCAAATGCCCACGTTTAGTTTGGTTGTGTGTTTTGAAGGTGGAATAGTGTGTACTGCCTCAGTCGGAAAATGTGTTCTTGGGTAAAATGCAGTTTGAAAAGTTCGAGGAATCGTAGCGACACTTGGCTTGGATAGCACTTTAATTTGTTGGTAGAATTGTTCGATTCGAGTTTATGGTTTCCATTCGTTTAATTTGTATTTTATGTCTAAGTGTACTGATATGTTGCTTGATTTATTTGGTTAGACCGTGCAGTTTTCAGAAAATATATGAAATAAATTTTAAAATAGACCTAGACTAGCTCAAAATGACTAAATGGCTTGGAATAGTTTAGTAGTAGTCTTTTAACCTTTCTCATATTAACTTTATGTAATGGTTATAAATTGGTCTCTCTAGAAGCAAACTTTTCATAGGAGACGCGGCGACCCTAGGTGGATTAATAAGTGTTTTCATGAATAACTAACACCCTTATTAAACAATACATTTAAAAATTCAAAGATGCAGCTAAAAGGGGTTGTAGGCAAAGGTAGGACTATGCTTTTTAATTTTAACTCATGGATCATGTACACCCCGAGTAGTGCAACGGGCCGAGAAACATTTCCATCCAGAGTAATGTCCAGCTATCGCTTAAATTATTTATTTATTTATTTATCTTCAGTATTAACTGTACATATTGGTTTGAAACTTATATGCCAATTAAAAATTTGCCTAAATCTACTTTTGAATATGGTTCTGCTGCAATTAAAATCGAACCAATCAATGTCGTTGAGAAGGTTGAAGCAACGTTCAAGCGAGTGATTTTGCCCAAACATTGTGGAGTGTTGCTTTAACCTGTTGCTAGTTTAGAATTCGATCGACTTTCTTCAATATAGAAATCTATATTGAGGCTGCACCGTCACGAACCTCTGGGTCTACCTCTGCGCGAGGCTATATTGAGGCTGCGCCGCACTAAGGAGTATTTCACCCCAAATCCTGGCCAAAAGTCAAAAACAATATTTTTAGATATCTCCATATTATTTTTCGTTTTTGTACTCTCAAATAGTAATACTAACTTGCCCTGGGATTTTTGGATCAATATTGATTACTTGTGAGCAATGCTGGCTGCCAAAACTTCACCATAATTTACATGCTAGTTTTATCGCAATTGTCCATGAAAAAATGTTCATGTTTTATCGTGTTTTCTGGGTTTTTATTGATTTTTAAGATGAAAATCAATATAGTTATCAATAATGAGGGTATGTAAAATCGTTTCCAAGCACGATTCGAACTGAAATTGTTTTTAGGTGATCCATAATGATGATATTAATTGCCAGCTTTTTTTACCTTTTTTACAATAATATGTTTTACAAAGTTAAACTTTTGATTAGGTTCCAAACCCGATCAAGCAACAAAATTGTCAGCGTTGGAAAGATTGAAGTTTCCTCAATAAGTTCCACGAAAAGCATTTCACGCATCCTCACGCAATCGTAAGTTGTTTTAATTGAATATAGTAAAGTTTTCTAAGAAAAGCTAGGCGAAAAAAATAAATATTTATTATTTTAAGCGACAAAGCCCATAAAATGGTTCGCTTTCAAAGAAGAGCTGGACTTTGATGAAAAGCATACGAATTTTTCGGATGTAAAAGGTTGTTAAGAAATAAAGCGATTGAAGTGCAACAAATTTATCTGATCTGCTCCATTGATTGTAATATCAATACATTATCCAGGGACTTTCACATTATCCGATGACAAATTGATATAGTTGAAGTGAACAAACGAAGCTCATTTTAAGCAATCTTAGTAAGTAATATTTTTTTTTATCTTTCGTTTATTTGGAAGGCTCATTTGCCGTGAAGCGTTACGGAGCCGAAATCAAGTTTAACAATACATTTCTTGATTCTTATACATAGTGTTAGTTTTGGGGAACCGAAAGACTCGCGGTTTAGTCGAGGTTAGGGAATACAATAATACAGTAGGAAAGGAAAGGATTTTAGGGTGCTTAAGTAATTACGATGCTGATGTTCACAAAGTTGACGTTCCTCGCATTTTTACATCTGTAACGGGACAAACAAACTTTTTGGGAGACAACGACGAGAGGAAGACATACGGAAGGATTAACGACAGACATGGAAATGTACAACAAGAGGAAGACATTCGATATGGGGTATGACAGACAAGGGAATGGGCAGGCAATGATTACAGTTTTACATCAGCAACTTTCAAAATTGGTGGACCAGGGACATGTACTGAGATCAAGGCCCGACAACACTTCCCTAATAGGCTTTGGTTGTTTTCCTCGGACCCGGAGATGTTCAGTTAGCGCAGATCTGGGGCCACGATGCTCCTCGCACGCCCACACGACATGATCGATGTCCTGATAATCCTCGCCGCAAACACAGAGATTTCCTTCCGAAAGCCCCACTCTGAAAAGATGTGCATTTAGAGTGTAGTGATTGGACATTAGACGGCACATGATTCGAATGAAGTCTCGTCCCATATTCAATTTTTTGAACCATGGACGCTTCGACCCCTGCGGGCGAATTGAATCCAGCCATCTACCCAACTCCCCATTTGTCCATTTCTGTTGCCAGCTGTTCAAGGTTTCCTGACGAACTAATGTGAAAAATTCATCGAAGGTGATTTTCCGATCGTAAATATCACCTTCCATAGCGCCCACCTTAGCCAAAGAGTCCGCTTTCTCATTTTCCGGGATCGAGCAATGAGAAGGGACCCAAGCCATGGTGATTGTGTAAGACCGTTGTGATAAGGCACTCAAAGCTTTCCGTATCCCATTCAGAAGATACGCTGAGTGCTTAACCGGTTTCATTGACCGAACAGCCTCCAAGGAACTTAGACTGTCGGTGAAGATGAAAAAATTGGTCAGGAGGTAGGGATGCGATTTTCTCGAGTGAATAGTGTATAGCTGCTAGCTCAGCAGTATACACGGAACAAGGCTCTCTGAGCTTAAAATAGGCGCTATGAAAACGTTGAAAACACCGAAACCAGTGGAGTCATCAATTTTTGACCCGTCTGTAAAAAGCTTCTCTCCTCACTGGCGTGCCCGTATTTGCTTGCAAATAATGGAGGTATGACCTCCGCACACAGAAAGTCTGGTATTCCATGAACCTCCTGCTTCATGGACAGATCAAAAGTAACAGAGGAACTGTAAGAGTCTAAGAAGTTAGCACGATTGGTATCTACCGAAGAAGGGCTTACCTCCAGCGTTATGTACCAGTGGTAAATACTCATGAATCGAGATTGAGGGTTTTGTTCGAGCAGCTTCTCGAAGTTGTCAATGACCAATGGATTGAGAACCTCACAGCGGATGAGGAACCGGAGCGATAATTCCGCGAAACGATCTGTTAGTGGCAGTACTCCCGCAAGTACTTCCAAGCTCATCGTATGTGTCGAATTCATACATCCTAACGCGATACGGAGACAGCGGTACTGAATCCTTTGAAGCTTCAGCATGTGTGTTTTAGCCGCGGACTGGAAGCAGAAACTACCGTATTCGAGGACCGACAAAATGGTTGTTCTATACAACGTCATAAGATCTTCGGGATGCGCTCCCCACCATGTTCCGGTTATTGATCGCATGAAGTTGATCCGTTTCTGGCATTTTGTGTCAGATACACAATGTGCTTCCTGAAGGTACATTTCGAGTCGAACCAGACCCCGAGGTATGTAGAAGATATGCTATGAGTGATTGTCTTACCCATCAGTTGGAGCGGGAACTTTGCCGGCTTATGTTTTTGAAAAGACAACCATCTCAGTTTTCTCCGGAGAGAATTCGATACCCAGCTTCGTAGCCCAAGTGGACAAATTGTCCAGAGTATCTTACAACGGTCCTTGCAGATCAACCGATGTTGGCCTGAAACGGATACAACACAATCATCTGCAAGCTGTCTCAACGAGCAATTTGGCATGAGACATTCATCAATGTCTCTGACGTAAAAATTAAAGAAGGGGGCTCAAACATGAGCCCTGGGGAGACCCATGTAGCTAATTCGTGAAGTTGCCGAGTCACCATGAGAAAAACTCATACGCTTCTCTGACAACAAATTGTACAAATAGTTGTTCAAAATTGGTGAAAGTCCACACTCGTGGAGTTTGTCAGATAAGACATCGACGCAAACTGAATCAAAAGCCCCTTAATGTCCAAAACACTGAGCCCATTTGCTCTTTTTTAGCGAAAGTAAGCTGAATTTCTGAAGAAAGCAACGCAAGACAGTCGTTCGTTCCCTTGCCCCTGCGGAAACCAAATTGTGTATCTGACAACAAACTATTCGATTCAACCCATTTGTCTAGCCGGAAGAGAATCATCTTCTCCAACAGCTTCCGAAGACATGACAGCATCGCGATGGGGCGATACGAGTTACAATCCGAAGCGGGTTTTCCGGGCTTCTGGATGGCTATCACCCTCACTTCCCTCCAATCATCCGGAACAATGTTGCACTCCAGTAACTGATTGAACAAGTTCAATAAGCGCCTCTTCGCGACGTCTGGGAGGTTTTGAGCAAATTGAACCTGATTCTATCCATCCCAGGAGCGGAATTGTTACATGAAAGGAGAGCAAGTGAGAATTCAATCATCGAAAGGGACGATCCATATCATCCCTGCCAGCAAAAGCATCACGTAGCTCTTGCCTCACCGGTACCGAATCCGGACAAACTTTCTTTGCGAAGTCAAGTATCCACCGCGACGAGCTTTCACGATCTTCGTTTACGGACGACGCGTTGCGCATTCTTCTCCCGACGGTCCACAGAGTTTTCATTGAAGTCTCGCGCGATAAACCTTCAACAAAAGTGCGCCAATATTCGCGCTTCTTCACTTTGACCAGTTTCTTGAACTGGATTTCGAGCGCGGTGTATCGTTTGTGAAGAACGATCGCCCCGTGTTTCCGAAATTCTTTGAACGCGGCGGATTTCTCGCGATAAAGTTGCGTACACTCGATGTCCCACCACGGACTGTAGGGTTTCCTACGAACCGAAGCTCCTGGCACCGGCCGACGTTGTGCCTGAAGAGCGCTTTCAAGAATCAACTGCGATAGAAACTTGTACTCTTCCCGCGGGGAAGTGCTTCTATAGACTGTATGCCATCGCTGATGGCGTCCGCATATTTGCCCCAATCGATGTGCTTCGTGAGGTCATATGATAGATCGATGGAAGCAGATTGCTTATGTCCATTGGAAATCGAAACTTCGATCGGCAAATGATCACTACCATGGGGATCTTGGACCACCTTCCAAGTACAGTCCAACGATAATGAGCTCGAACAAATGGAAAGATCTAGACGGCTATCTCTTGCTGGAGGAGCCACTCGTGTAACTTCTCCTGTATTCAAAATTGACATATTGAAGTCGTCGCAGAGGTCGTATATCATTGATGAACGGTTGTCGTCGTACAGTTCCCCCCAGCCTGTTCCGTGGGAGTTAAAATCTCCCAAGAGCAACCGTGGCTCGGGCATAACCGAGCAGATGTGCGAGAGATCTCTTCGAGATATCGCGGTGTTTGGAGGAAGATATATCGAGGCGATACTGAGGTCTTTTCCTCGAATAGTCACCTGACATGCGACAGCTTCGGTGACAGACATCGGCGCAAAATCGACTCTATAGAAGGAGTGCTGTTTTTTGATCAATAAAAGCACCCTCCATATCGATTTGCCCGATCGCGGCGGATTATGTTGAAATCAGGAAAATGAAGGTTCACATCTGGTGTTAGCCATGTTTCACATAAAGCAAAAGCATCGCATTGTAATTTGTTAACTAAAAATTTAAAAATATCTAATTTTGGAAGAATACTTCGACAGTTCCACTGTAGAATCGAAATCATGTTACCCTTATTGACTAAATTAGCCATCGAAGGATACAAATGACTCGAGGAGGGGCATTTTCGAAGCCAGCTGCTTCAGGAGAGGAGTCAGAATAGGAAGAACAGTTTTGACCATGTTCTTCACGGGGTCGGAGGCATCAAAGAAGTTGAGGATGAGCTCCACGATGCCAGAAAGTGTGAACATTGGAGCGCTCAGGGAGTTCTTCTGCTCGCTCTGTATGCTCTCTTTCTGGCTGAGAAATCGCAAAATGGGGCATCTGGGATTTTAGATGTTCCCGGAAGCGGTGGAAACTCTCGATCATCCCGATGTGAAACCACAAAAGTTGAACGTTTTTGAGTATTTCCACCCGCTTTGAATTTGACCATGTTGGATTGGGGCTCACTTTGAGGCTGTTTTCTAGGCTTTTTTGAGGGTCGCTGGCTCTGTTTTATTCTCTTCCTCGTTGAGCCATTGAAAACAAAGGGAACCCCATTTCCAACCTCGGAGTCAGAGCTACCTTGATCGTCCAAAGGAAGAGACGAGTAGATGGTGTCAGAAACGAGTGGCGGAGCAGCCTTCCTCAACATTTCGGCGTAACTTCGCCGAGAACGCTGCTGGAGAGACCGCTTCTGGTGTATTCGCTGCTGTATGTACGTTGGGCAAGCTTTAAGAGCATGTGGAGGGCTTTCGTTACAATAGACACATTTCGGTGCCGTCTTGCACGCGCCCTCCACATGCTTCTCTCCGCATGATGCACAGCGAGGTTTATTGCAGCAGTACTGAGCGGTGTGGCCCAGCTGCTTGCAATTAACACAATTCATCACCTTCGGTACATACAGCCGAACAGGTAGACGAAGTTTGCCAATCACTACGTAGTCAGGCAGTGCGGACCCGGAAAAAGTGACGCAGAAAGAGTCAGACGGGAAATAACTCCGCTTCTCTCCCTCCTGCGACACCGAATACATTTGTTTGCAATCCAGTATCGCAACAGGAGGCAAAGAAACGTTCTTGAAACGACCGAAACCTTGTTTCAAATCGTCGCATGTCATACTTCCCTGCGTCACCACCCCGCGATCTCACACACTGCTGACGGTTAATAAACTTTATATTCGAGAGTGAAAAGCTCACAGGTGGCAATCTCGTTGGCCTGTTTGCGATCACTGACCGTGACACAGAGTTTACTGGACCCAACCATGTCAATGGTCGTGACAGACGAAAATCGCTTTTCCAGATCTTTGCTGATCTGGCTGATATTCAAACGTTTGCCTTTGGGTCGAAAGAAAACAACATACGGCCCACTAGAGTCGTGAGGGTAGACCTTGGGACGGGGGCTCGTAGAGGAAATTTTAGCGTTGCTGGTGTCCATTTCATTTTGGTTTGGAACACCCGAATGCAACGAAACATCTGACATGGAATACGAAGTACCCCCGCCAACTTCGCCTTCGCGCATTGCGGACACGAAATGCGCCGCTGCAGCGAGGCACAATTTATTTTAAAACTAAACACTTATCACAAGGACAGAAAAAAAACACACATACACACAAATTAATGAGAGGGGAAGACGAGTTAAAGAAAAAGGAAAAAAACTATTCCAATAAGATGGAGAAGAGAGGGGAACAACGAGAGGGAGCTCAAGTGAATACTTGCGTTCACACTGCTGTGTCGCCGGCTAACGGTTCTGGCAGCACACACTGACTGGATGGACAATCGCCGGGGCGGTGGTGCGGTCGAAGCGAACCACGCTGTTGTTGGTGTTCTTGCCGCAGACAACACTGCAACTGGGTGGATGGATGGTGGCAGGACGGCAGCGTCTGTGTTGGTGGAGACGCACGATGGATGATGTGATGACTGTCGGCGTGGGGCGACGATGCCTGCGCCTGCGATGGACGCCAAAGAAACTGCAAAACTTTGCGTTGTCTTGCAAAAGCAACGAAATGGCTACTTAACTGCTTCAGCTAAGCACCACTTCCACTCAAGCACTATGCTTCAAAACACTTTCGGAAAAATCTTAGTAAGTAATAATTAAAGAATGAAAATTAACATAAAAACCATACTCATTGACAGAGTCAGAGGAGGACACCACTCGTCGCAAGCACGCTGTAGTACCCAAAGGCAGCGTTCTTACGCCAAGTGGTGCTCTACCTAATAATAACAACTGACGCCGCCGGTGGTCATACTTCACTACTAGTGTAATACAAAGAGCACAAAAACAATAAAATACGCTTTACTGTTAATTGAATGCATTTACAGCCGACAAAATAATTGGCATAGTTTTGGCCACGCTTTTATACTGCGTACTCCTATGTGCGCCGTCACGAACAGCTGGGTCTACCTCTGTCCAATGCTTTTTTTTTACAGATTTCATTTGCGCCACTACGTAAGGTATGACCTACCCATAATTTAAGTTTCTTTCGGCCTCAGCTGGTGACAACGATGGAGCACGTTGTTTGAGATCTAGTTGTGAGGCCACCAGGCCCAAGTTATGGGGCCTGCCTAGAACATGATGGGGCTTCGCAGCAGGCTCTGTTAAACCTCTACAAAAGCTGCATGTGTCCGCAAGCCGGGCCTATCAAAGCGACTGTGTGACGCTAAAAGCGCACGGGAGCCCAAGGAGTGCCAATAGGTCCATCAGGATCTATGCCAGCGAGATCCTAATAATGACATTCTGACCGCTTGTTAACGGACCTTGTCTTGAATTTCGTAATATTGTGAAAGCGAGAGCTGACAGTCTGACATTCTACTCTCTTAGTAGAGCCGGGTTACACTGACTCGAAAGGGCCAGTGGGCTAATGGCTAGGCCGTCTTTCGCCCCCTAAAACCGTGGCGGGCCTTGTAACACGCTGTCCAATCCTCCAATTCAAGCTTTGCCTGCTGGGTGGGAGTAGGCTCAGATGCCCTTTCCTGACTTGCGCTGAACTGGCTCTGAACACGTAAGTGTCAACCCTTGCATGGCTTAACCATGGGATCATTAACGGCGACTATTCCAGTAGGATTCGACGATAGCCACAAAGGGGAAAACGAACAAAGCTCCAGGACCTGATGGAGTTCCGAACAGCGCTCTCAAGACAGCAAACATAGCGACCCGAACATGTTCACACTAGCTATGCAGAGATGTCTTGATTAATGTAGATTCCCCGAAAGATGAATAATGCAGAAATTGGTGTTGTTGTCGAAGGTCGGGTGACCCATCATCGGCGCATAGACCAATCTGTCTTATAGACACTATGGGCAAGTTGCTAGAGAGGATCATCCTCAACAGGCTGACCCCGTACTCAGAGGGTACGAACGGCCTGTCTAGCAACCAATTCGGGTTTCGCAAGGGTAAGTTCACGTTGGACGCTATTAACTCGGTGGTAAAGACCGCCGAGATAGCGATCCAACAAAAAAGGCGAGGTATTCGATATTGTGCGTTAGTGACACTTGATGTGAGGAACGCATTCAACAGCGTAAGCTGGGATGCCATCGCGCTCTCGTTACACCGGCTTTGCCTGCCGATGGGTCTGTACTGTGGAAATCTATTTCCAAAACCGTGCACTATTATACGAGACCGATGCCGGTCAGAGAAGCGTACCTATTACCGCAGGAGTTCCGCATGGTTCAATACTGGGCCCGGTACTATGGAACCTTATTTATGATGGGGTTCTGAAGCCAAAGTTCCCTCCTTGTGTTAAGATCGTCGGCTTCGCCGATGAGGAGGTCTACAGGGAATCAATTCCCGAGGTAGAACTGACAGTAGCACACGCGATCAGCACGGATGGATGAGCGCTAGAGGCCTGGAGCTCGCTCAATATATAACGGAGGTAGTTATCGTCAATAACCGCAAATCGGTTCATCACATGGGTGAATGGAGTTTGAAGCTCCTTGCGGTCGTAATAGACGACAAGCTGACCTTCAAGGCGTGCAAGAGGGCTTCGACTGCTCTCAGGAGGAGTGGCAGGATGTGCTAGAGTGAGCACCCAAATAAGTCTCAAATTGGTGTGCTAGAGCGTAAATCAGATGGTAGGGTGAGCATCCAAGTTAGTCTCACATGGTGCGTAAAGGGTGAGCACCCAATTTAGACTCATATGGTGTGCCAGAAAGAGTGTCACGGTGTGTCAGAGGGTATGTTAGAGAGAGCACTCAAGTAAGCCTGATACGGGATCAGTACCTGCGTGACCGTGAATGAGCGAGTACATTAAGTACTGCCTATCCCCCAGAAGTAATGCTGGGAGGCAGTTCCTGGGGAACCAGGGTATTAGTAGAGAGGGAAACCTTCCGCTACTTGGGTGGGTCGGCCATCTGTCAACCCCACTCCCTGCGTCATAATTTCAGGTGTCAGTTTGCAGATTTGCCTTCATCCCTCTATAAAAAAAACTATCATAAAGAAATGAAGACTAAAGATAGAGGTGTGCGCTAGGGCGACTGCGTTTATCGTCATTTTGCCCAGCGGTGGCGGCGTTTTTTCCCAAGTTTTCTGGAAACTCTTCAAAATAATCCAGGGACTGACTTCCGAAATTTCTCGGGAAATTCTCCAAAATTTCCAATATTTATTTTTTAAATCTTCAAAATTTTCTCGAGAAATTCTCTGAAATTTCTTTAAAAAAAATCAGAAATTTTTAGAGAAATTTTTTCAGAAATTTCTGAGGAAAGTTCTCTTTCTTAGCCACAGAACCACGCAAGAGGTGTTGAGTAGACGGTAGGTTAGGCTGTGTGTTGGGAAGCAACGCCATAGCTCGCATGCTGGAACAGCGACAGAACGACGAAAGCAATCACACGCTACTATAAACGGACAACATCGCTTACAGCCTACAGCCGTCGCAATAGTTGTTCCGCCATCTGAGGATGCATAGACCGTGTCACGTAGTGTCGCGTTCCTCATTATGTCACAACATCGAGCTTGTCAGCAACAATTGTTGGCCGCGCTATATCCAACAGTGCATCGGATGCGACAACATTGAGTAGATGCTTTCCAGAACTTCCGGAGGAATTTCTGGAGGAATTTCTGGAGGATTTATAGAGGACCTTTCGGAGGAAATCCTGCAGGACTTTCCGGAGGAATTCCTGGAGGAACTTCCGGAGGAATTCCTGGAGGAACTTCCGGAGGAATTTCTGGAGGAATTTCTGGAAGATTTATAGAGGACCTTTCGGAGGAAATCCTGCAGGACTTTCCGGAGGAATTCCTGGAGGAACTTCCGGAGGAATTCCTGGAGGATCTTCCGAAGGAGTATCTGAGGTACCTTCCAGAGGAATTCCTGAAGAAATTTTCAGACGAAATCCTGGAGGAATCCCTTTTGCAAAAATTTCTGCAGAACATTCCGCATGAATTTCTGGAGAATTTTTTCAGGGATGTTTCCGAAGGAATATCTGGACGAATGTCCAAAGGAATTTTTTGATGAACTTCCCAACGAACTTGTGGAGGAACTTCCTGAGGAATTCGTTGAGGAACTTCTGAGGAAATCTCGGAGAAAATTTGTTGTTTGAAATTAGCTCACACCGTCCCACGCCGCCGAAAAGCGAAACAAAAACGAAAAACGGGCAGAAAATTTGAAAAAAAAATCGGTTTCTAAGGCATTAACACGTGAACCTGGTAAATAAAAACGCAACAGAATATACCCGAGCAGGAGAAATTACCTTAATAATACCACATTCTGTTATTGATACTTTACTCTGTTAAGATGCTAGCCTGGCATAAGATGTTTCATTTTTCATTTATTTGGTCTACATCTAAACAGATAACACTGAATCAACAATTTGACGCCACAATACACGGTTCGAGCCCGCATCTCTCCATCCTCGAATACGCCCCACCCGAGCAACACACTTATCACAAAGGAGTTTCTGTGCCTCATTTATGACCAAATTCAGTCACATATAAGTTGCTGCAACCAGATCAGTCAGAACTGTGCACGCACGCACTAGGGCACGCTCGCCAAGTCGTTCTGCATCTGGTCGCCCATCTCGCTCGCTGCGCTCCACGTCGTCTCGTACCTGCCAGATCGGAAGCGAACACCATCTTTGCAGGGTTGCTGTCCGGCATTCTTGCAACATGCCCTGCCCATCGTACCCTTCCGGCATTAGCTACCTTCTGGCATAAGATGTAAAATACCTAAAAATAATACCAAAAACTAATATGCACAATACTTCAGGCATAACATACTCGGTTATTACAATACCAAACGCATCACAAATTATAATTCATTTGGTATTGAAACGCCTTAGCATGTTATACCTAAAGTATTTTGGATATTAATTTTTGGTATTATTGTTTGGTATTTTACCTCTTATGCAAGGCTAGTTCATACAAAATTTCTGTTATGAAGGTCGTCGCTCCTGCTCGGGTATTTACTAGGCTTGAATTTCAAATTGATTCATTCGTCAAAATAAGAGTAGTAATACGTTCGAGTATTATTGAAAAGGAGCTTCCTCCATGCATCAATCACATCAATCACTGATTTCCGCGGAAAGATGCATTTTATGCCAAAACCATTTTTTTTAGAAAAAACTGTTGTTCTACAAAATTGATCGAAATTGTAAGGCCATCATTATGGTCCAACCAAAAAATAGGGTGGCCCATCATATAAAAAAAATGAAAATATTTCTTGGAATATTGACAAGTTATGTTCTACAAAGTTGTAGCGCAGCTTATTCCAATCAATTTTGCTTATAAACTTTTTCTGTAGCTCTCAAGTTGACTGATTTAGAGCAATTTTACTTAATTGAATTAGGGTGTACCTAAAAAAATAGTATTTTTGATCTACTTTTTTTTTTACCAATTTTACTAAAATCATGTTTTTTTTCAAATAAATTGATATAACTCGACAACGGAAGAAGATACAGACGATATTATTATAGCAAAACACGTGTTTTGAAAAGCCCCAAAAGTCTTCAAAAGGTGACATCCGTGAAAAATAAAAAAAAACTAGCGGATCTTAAATATTGTTTTTTGAGGGACACCCTAATCCTGGTAAGTAAAATTACTCTTAACAAGTGAACTTGAGAGCCACATAAAAAATTTATATAGCAAAGTTGATTGGAAAAAGCTGCGCTACAACTTTGTAGAACATTTTATGTCAATATTTCGCAAAATAAAAAAAAATAAAAATTCACATTTTTATAAAATGGTCCACCACATTTTTCGGTAACTCTATAATAAGAGCCCAAGTATCCAGAACATTTTTTTTAAATTAAAATTATGCTTCAGGCCCAAAATGCATCTTTTCTCGTAAATCTTGCTGTACGCGATGAACGCTTTCTCGGACACCAACATCCAGCAGCAAAACCTGAAGGGGCGTGGTCTCGGCTCGCATATGTCGGTAGCCGTTGCAAACAAATCAATTATAAAATACATGTCCCATTCAGTTTCTGTTCATTCTGTATTCAAACTTTGTTCAGTTAACATCAATAAACAGTAAAAGTTAAAAGCAGTGTTTTATTCAAAGAGAAGAAGATCCCCAAGAGGCAGCGAGTGGAGGCGAATCTGGTCAACAAGGCGACCAACGTCTTGATGCAAGCTTCGCCCCAGAGTCGGTGAACGTGTTGCATCTTGTCGCTTGCTGCGAATAGTCTCGAACATCGCGGAGCGGAGTGAGCATTGTCGGAGCGGGGCGAGTCGTGACGTGTGCGGTCGGCACCGGCATTTGTGTACGGTGTTGGCGGTGGATCGCTGGAGCGGATGCCAAAAAAAAGAGTTAATATAATTTTCTGAAGCCATTTTGGCTTTCGGCATTGCTCCTGGCGCATTCATTGCACATTTCGTCTGGTGTGGCGTTTGCAGCAGTGGTGTGTGTCGGTACAGGACGTGCCGTGCTCCTTCATGAAAGCCGATTGGTGGCTGGTGATCGTGTCAATGGTGGATACGACCGTCGGTCCGGATCATCGTTATCGGTGGCTGTGTTAGAGGAGAACATAGCTGTCGGTTGGAATTTCTGGTAGCTGTGGTGTGTGCGAGTACAGCTATCGGTCATACGTCGTCCTACCGCTGGCGGTTTCGAGGTGGTTTGCAGCTGGTGGTATTTCCCGTCGCAGTCGGTGGCTCATCACAAGGTAAGCGTTCCCTCCTACTCAATATTGGGTGAATGTGCAACGATAGGTCGTACTTAAGGTACGAGTGTGAGAGACTTGTATACCCAACATTGGTCCAAAACGAACCGGATAATTAACAGTAAAATACATCCATTCGCGAATATCTTGAACCATCTAAATAAACTTTTTGTCAATCGAGTCGAATGCGCAAAGTGATTAAAGTACAGTGGTACCCATATTAGTGAAAAAGTGACAATATAGTGAACAGTACAGTGAACAGCAATTGCCCTTGAGAGTGAAAAGTGATTGCCCTAGTGAGTGTACTGAAGTGAACAGAGTAACCATGGAGAAGATGAAGCAGTTGATACATCAGCGCGGTCAAGTGAAAGGGCGAGTAACGAAAATCGTTAGGAAGCTTAGTGAAGCGGCAGATGAACCGGAAACCACGAGTTTTTCGCAGTTGAAGGCATTAGAGAAGAAACTGGAACTGAATTTCTCCGAGTACACAACGAAGCATGACTTGATCATTGACATGTGCAACGGTGAGAATTTGGAGGAACAGGATGAGAAGATGGAGGAGTTCGATGAGCTGCATACTGATGCATTGATGAAGCTTAATCTTCTGATGGATTTCTTCCGTAGTAATCCCGCACCGACTAACGTTGGAGCTCCTCAAGTAATCGTCACCCAGCAACCTCTAAGGCCACCGATTCCAACTTTCGAAGGAAGGCCAAAATTCAAGGCACTATTCAACGACCTGGTTGGAAAGTGCGGTGACTCCGATGCAACCAAGCTACAGTACCTTGACAAAGCATTGATTGGGGATGCTTCTGGAATACTGGACGCTAGAATCATCAATAACAACAACTACCTGCAAGCGTGGAAGCTGTTAGAAGAGCGTTTTGAGAATCCTAGAGTGATTATTGATACTCACATATCTGGTTTGCTGTCTATGAAAGCAATTTCCAAGCAGAGCTACAAGGATTTGAGATCACTAATCGACACGTGCAGTCGTCATGTGGAAGGCCTGAGGTTCATGAAACAGGAGGTTGACGGAACGGCGGGACTCATCGTAGTGAAATTATTAGCCATGTGCCTGGATGGAGAAACACGGAAGCAGTGGGAGCAAACCTTGGAGCATGGCGAACTTCCCGATCTGGATGACACCCTGAAGTTTCTCCGCAATTATTGCCAGGTACTCGAGAGATGCGAGGTAGACATAGCGTCAGCAAAGATAGCATTTAAACCACTTGCAACCGGAAGAACAACCGCCCAACCGATAAATTCGCATCCAGTGACTTCGAGTTTATCGGATAATGTGTGTGAATTATGTGAAGGTCAGCACAGCAATTACAAATGTTCTAAATTCTTGAGCATGAGTATCGATCAGTGTGTTACCAAAGTGAAACAAGTTGGATTATGTTTTAACTGCCTTCGTAAGGGTCATCAAAGCAGAATCTGTCCCTCGGACAAGGTATGTTCGAAGTGCTCTAAAAGGCACCATACAATGCTGCATTTCGAGCAGGTGCCCCAAGCTGAATCGGAGCAACAGAGTGATAGCGGAGAATCTGGTTCAACCGAAGTGAAGACAGTATCAACATTGCTCCCGGAAAATCCTGTGTCCACAGCATGTTCTAGTGTTCAGCGACGAGCGAAACAAGTGCTTTTGATGACGGCATTAGTGAATGTAGTGGCGAAGAGTGGAAAGTCCTTGAAATTACGTGCTCTTCTTGATTCGGGATCTCAAGTCAACTTGATTTCTGATTCCGCCGTGAAGCTACTGTCTCTTACAAAGTATCCAGCCAATATTCCTGTAGTGGGCGTGGGTGGTACTCGATCTCAGATTCGACATCATGGGATCTTGAAGCTATTCTCTGATTATTCTAAATTCGAGAGTAATGTGGACTGTTTGGTGACAACGAGAGTGACGGGAAAGATTCCATCCGTTGCAGTCAAGATCTCGGAATGGAAGTTTCCTACTGGAATTGTGTTGGCCGATCCCAGTTTTAATGAATCGAAGGATGTGGATCTACTGATTGGTGCGGAGCTATTTTTCCAAATTTTGAAGCAAGCCCAGTTGAAGATTTCCGAGGATTTGCCTACTCTGTATGAGACCCAATTCGGGTGGGTTATGGCTGGTGCTATAGATGAAGTCGATGATGAAGTCGTAAACGTATTATGCGCAACTGATGAGGACCCATTACTGAAGAGTATTCAAAGATTTTTTGAACAAGAGGAGCTTCCAGAGGAGAGGGTACTCACGAGTGAGGAAGAAGCGATTGAGGAGCATTTTCGTTCAACGTACCATCGAGATGAGCAAGGCCGTTTTGTGGTTCAACTTCCGTTCCGTGAATCTCTCAACCAATTAGGGGATTCTCGGTCATTAGCAATGAGAAGATTCTTGTCAAGTGAGAGGCGCCTGGCCAACGACCCTGAGATGAAGAATATGTACCAATCCTTCCTTAAGGAATACGAAGACCTCGGCCACTGTCATGAGATTCGCGAGGAAGACGATCCTCCGGGTCAACAGAGTTACTACTTTCCGCATCATGCTGTCCTTAAACCTTCAAGTACTAGCACAAAGTTACGTGTTGTGTTTGACGGAAAGGCGAAGTCTAATGGTTTATCTCTTTATGAGGTTTTGATGATCGGCCCTAAGATCCAGAGCGATCTGTTTTCTATCGTACTCCGTTTCAGAAAACACGTTTATGCATTTTCAGCTGATGTCGAGAAAATGTATAGACAGGTGAAAATTGATCACAGTCAAACCCGATATCAAAGAATATTTTGGCGAGACCAACCGAATGAACCGTTGAGGGTGTTGGAATTGACAACGGTGACCTACGGGACGTCACCCGCTTCATTCCTAGCCGTAAGGTCTATGCTGCAACTAGCAAGAGAAGAAAAGGTTAACTTTCCTGCCGCAGCGCAGGTCGTGACGGAGGATTGTTACATGGACGATGTGTTGAGTGGTGCTTCTACTTTGGACTCTGCAAAACAATTGAGATCCGACATTGAGGAGCTTCTGAAGAGAGGAATGTTTCCAGTCAGAAAGTGGTGTTCGAATGACGAAGATGTGCTTGAAGGTGTCCCCGAGCAGGACCGTGACACCTTGGTGCGCATTCAAGATTCAAGCACAAACAAGACCATTCGGGCCTTGGGTATTTTGTGGAATCCACGAAGTGACATGTTCCTGTTTTGTAGAAACCCTGAATCTACCCATATTGACGGTAGCGTGACGAAAAGAAGTGTACTATCCCTTATCGCAAAACTTTTCGATCCGTTGGGCCTCATATCTCCTGTCATAGTATTGGCCAAATCCATCATGCAGCAATTGTGGAGTGATGGTATTGGCTGGGATGATAAAATTGAGGGTGGAGTGTTGGATAAGTGGATGATTTTCCAACATGCCCTAGTGAAATTGAACGAAATAGAAATTCCTAGATGTGTTGTGGTTCCCGAAGCGCATCGTATCGAGATTCATGGTTTCTCTGATGCATCGTGTATTGCCTATGGTTCCTGTATATATTTGCGATGTATCCGGGAAGATGGAGTGGTATCAGTTAAATTGTTATGCAGTAAGTCAAGGATCGCTCCTTTGCGGCGTCTTACGATGCCTAGATTGGAACTTTGTGCTGCCGTTACGCTAGCAAGATTGGCTAACGCAGTGATACCTATCTTGAACATCAAAATCGATGATGTGAAACTGTGGAGTGATAGTCAAATTGTGCTGGCCTGGATAAAGAAGAATCCAGATCAACTCCAGGTCTACGTCAGAAACCGAGTGTTGGAGATTGATAGATTGTGTAGTGCTTATGAGTGGAAATACGTCAAGTCAGAAGATAATCCAGCAGATCTAGTGTCCAGAGGGTGTTATCCAGAAGTATTACGACGTTCAGATATCTGGTGGAATGGCCCACCATTTTTGCGACATATTGACTACGAGATGCAGGAGACTCCGGTGATTCACGACGACGAATTGCCAGAGTTAAAGGCGCAACTATGTAATCCAGCAGTCGAGATTGAGGATGAACCTGTATTCCAGCGGTGTGGAACCTTTTCGAAACTCCAACGCGTATTGGCTCAGGCGGTGAGATTCACACGGCTTGTTAGAATGTCGAAAGAGAATCGTGCAGATAACAAATACATCTCTGTGCAAGACATACGAAAGGCGACCTTGTACATAATACGAGTTCTACAGAAGAGAGAATTGTGTGAGGAGATTCAGTGTGTTCAGCGAGGAGAGTTACCAAAACGACATGCGAATCTTCAACCTTTCTTAGATAAACAAGGATTGCTACGTGTAGGTGGTCGGCTGCAAAATTCTAAACTTCCGTTTGACGCCAAACATCAATTACTTCTTCCGCAAAATCACCGAGTCACGGAAATGTTAATTCGCAAATATCACGAAGAGAGATTACATGAAGGGCCATCCGGCCTGCTGGCAGCGATACGTCAGAAGTACTGGTTAATCAATGCTAGATCTGCCATTCGGAAGGTGACTCGGAGCTGTGTTAAGTGCTTTAGAGTCAATCCAAGAGGAGTGCAACCTTTAATGGGAAATCTTCCTGAGGAACGTGTGAACATTGCAGCAGCATTTGAACTCACCGGAGTTGACTATGCCGGCCCTGTGATAGTGAAGGAAGGAAGGTACAAGCCAAAACACATCAAGGCATACATCGCGTTGTTTGTGTGTCTTACGACGAAATCAATCCATCTCGAGCTAGTTTCGGATTTGACTACGGAATCATTTCTCTCTGCGTTGGATCGGTTTGTCAATCGACGAGGGATGGTCCGTAAAATAATGTCGGACAATGCAACCAATTTCGTTGGAGTTTCTAACGAGCTCCATCAGCTATTTCTAATGTTTCGTAACGAGATCGAAAGAGTGAAAATCAACGATTTCTTGCTCAAACTTGCTAGATCTCCAAATTTTGGAGGATTATGGGAAGCAGGAGTAAAGGTTGTTAAGTCACATCTACATCGAACATTGGGAAACGCAATTCTGACATTCGAGGAGTTTTCTACTGTTCTGACGCACATCGAAGCTATAGTCAATTCCAGACCTTTGTATGTTCTATCTGATGACCCAAGTGAGCCGCTACCGATAACCCCTTCTCATCTAATGTTTGGTAAACCATTGGAGCCGATCCAGAAGCCTTCGTACGCCGGTATAGCGGCTAATCGTTTATCGCGCTATCAATATTTGAATCATCTGCGCGAACAGTTTTGGTCAAGATGGTCGCGTGAATATTTGTCTACACTTCAGTCAAGAGCAAGATGGGCAAAAAGTGAACCAAACTTGAAAATGGGTACCATTGTGCTATTAACGGAAGACAATCTACCAGTTCAATCATGGAGGATGGGCCAAATTGTTGCGCTTTACCCAGATAGGGACAATGTGATTAGAGTCGCCGACGTCAAGACCACAACGGGCATTTTTCGTCGCTCTATTCGAAAATTGGCACCTCTTCCTATTGCTGACAACGTCGAATCATCGATTCCTGTTTTGGAATAAGATTCCAACTGGCGGGAGTATGTACGCGATGAACGCTTTCTCGGACACCAATATCCAGCAGCAGAACCTGAAGGGGCGTGGTCTCGGCTCGCATATGTCGGTAGCCGTTGCAAACAAATCAATTATAAAATACATGTCCCATTCAGTTTCTGTTCATTCTGTATTCAAACTTTATTCAGTTAACATCAATAAACAGTAAAAGTTAAAAGCAGTGTTTTATTCAAAGAGAAGAAGATCCCCAAGAGGCAGCGAGTGGAGACGAATCTGGTCAACAAGGCGACCAACGTCTTGATGCAAGCTTCGCCCCAGAGTCGGTGAACGTGTTGCATCTTGTCGCTTGCTGCGAATAGTCTCGAACATCGCGGAGCGGAGTGAGCATTGTCGGAGCGGGGCGAGTCGTGACGTGTGCGGTCGGCACCGGCATTTGTGTACGGTGTTGGCGGTGGATCGCTGGAGCGGATGCCAAAAAAAAGAGTTAATATAATTTTCTGAAGCCATTTTGGCTTTCGGCATTGCTCCTGGCGCATTCATTGCACATTTCGTCTGGTGTGGCGTTTGCAGCAGTGGTGTGTGTCGGTACAGGAAGTGCCGTGGTCCTTCATGAAAGCCGATTGGTGGTGGTGGTTGTGTGGAGCACGACTGTCAGTGGGTGGTGGCTGGTGATCGTGTCAATGGTGGATACGACCGTCGGTCCGGATCATCGTTATCGGTGGCTGTGTTAGAGGAGAACATAGCTGTCGGTTGGAATTTCTGGTAGCTGTGGTGTGTGCGAGTACAGCTATCGGTCATACGTCGTCCTACCGCTGGCGGTTTCGAGGTGGTTTGCAGCTGGTGGTATTTCCCGTCGCAGTCGGTGGCTCATCACAAGGTAAGCGTTCCCTCCTACTCAATATTGGGTGAATGTGTAACGATAGGTGGTACTTAAGGTACGAATGTGAGAGACTTGTATACCCAACACTTGCAATAGGATGATGATGATAAAACTTATAAAAAGTGTTAAAGCTGTAGATTTTTTATTTTTTACGAATGTCGCCTTCCGAAGACTTTTGGGGCTTTTTAAAATGCGTGTTTTGCTATAAGAATAAAGTCAATATCTTCTTCCATTGTCGAGTTATATCAATTTATTAAAAAAACATAATTTTAGTAAAATTGTTAAAACTTGAGATAGAAAAATAACATATCCCCAATTTTTTTATATAATAAGGAATATGAATTTCTCTTTCAAATGCCGTGTAAACATATTTTTTTGGTCTGCCCTAACCGGAGATATCAACTTATGAAAAAAATGTAATTTTGACAGAAAAACAATTATACCTTTTGATCGAAAAAAGATATTGAGCATATTCACCCATGAAAAGTTGCATTTTTTTCAGCTCAAAATGTCACCTGAAGATGACTTTTTCGAGAAATCTAAAACAAAAAAAGTAGATCAAAAATACTGTTTTTTTGAGGTACACCCTAATCCAATTAAGTAAAATTGCTTTAAGTCAGTCAACTTAAGAGCTACAGAAAAGGTTTTTTAGCAATATTGATCGGAATAAGCTGCGCTACATCTTTGTAGAACATAGCATGTCAATGTTCCGATGAGTAAAAAAAAAATTTTCATTTTTTTTATATGATGGGCCACCCTATTTTTTGGTTGCACCATAATGATGGCCGTACTATTTCGAACAATTTTGTAGAGCAACAGTTTTTACTAAAAAATATAGTTTTGGCGTGAAATGTATCTTTCCGCGTAAATCTGTATCCTGAACCATAGTGCAATGGCTGCAATTTCAATTTTAGATTCCTACAACTTCTTTTCACGTGTAGAATACCATAAAATATTTTTGAGCATTTTTTGGAATTAAAAATTACTTCCTGGAGTCTTTAAGAGCAATCACCACAATATTTCTTTATTGTCCCAGAAATCTTTTTGATTACTGTTGAGCTTTGATAAACTTTGATATCCCCTTTGATAACACACAGATCTAGCCATACAATGACTTCATACAAACTACATACTATTTTGACGCAAATTCCGAACATGACTCATATTCCAAACGCTCGCTTTTAGATGCCCATTTTGGGCTTATTCGTGAAATTGTCTCCATATGATTTTCAATTCGTTTGTAATCTTCATCCTCAGTACGGAAAACCGACGAAAAATTAATTTTGGGGCGTTAAAACGCCAGTGTTCGGAATATGAGTCATGTTTGGAATTTAAGCCAAAACGGTACGTTAATAATATTTGATGATATTTTTGTAGACCTAAAAATCCAGAAGTCAGACCAATTAGACAGTATTGCTATTAAAATGATTATCTAGATTACATGTTCTAACCATAACCATGGGTAGGACAATGTCTTGACTGTCCCATTCAGAAACATTCATGCGTAGGACATGTTCTACTTGTCATACCCACTTCCGGCGCCACTGCTCGTGACATACTACGATCCGTCAGAGTATGCTACGTAATTTGCATGCATTGCATGGTGTATATGCTAAATGGGTTTTCAACCAAACATTTCACGTCATTATCTAAGTCACTTTGATTTCTACTTTCGCCCATAAAGTAAGAATTATCGTTGATAAATCAATCAATACTTTAAGCGGTTTGTGCTTCCCCTGAAACGAACTCGACTGTTTTGCACAGGACGTTTTCTTTCTCGGGCTAATCAAAATCTTGTATGTACGTGGATTCGGATTATTGGATTGGTCTATTAGTCAGCGCAAATATTATCACCGTCATGCATACAAACTTTATAATACCCTAATATTGGAATATTTAAATGCCATGCAGACAATGCGTGTCGCTAGTAGGTTTTATTTTTACGTTTCCCATTGTTCGTGGGATAGCTGCACCAGTATTCGGAAAATAGGTTCCGAGAGAAATCCACTTTCTCCTCCACACAAAAATATATTTTGATAACATTCATTGCACGTTTTATTCAAGCTTAAGTGCAGCGCAGCTACCTACACTTGAAAGTTCTCGGTCATCAATTGAAAAAGCTGGAACTTTCGCCTACAAAACACTCTAGAAAGGAGTGCAGAGGGGAAGTGGATCTGGAAGCAATTCGCTGCTTGCTGCAATTGGATTCCACTGAATGGCAAAGCACTCGCAGACAAACCGAGCGCATGCCTCGGTAGTGCAACAATTTTATGTACCGAACAAGTTTTCATTTCAAGTGATGAAGTAGCTCTCGAATGATTTCCCTAGCAGGGAGGCGAAAGCAGGCAGGAAACCGAGAAACCCAGGGTGCGTGGTGGAAATTATGTTTAACAATCGAAACACAAAAAGCCAATGAAGGCGAAAAGTTTTCGTTCGCTTTGATTTTAATGCAATTTTCAATTTTTGCTCCGGCTCGGGAAAGCTGGGAAAGGAGCGGCGGCGATGACGCGACGAGGTCAAGCAGGACGTAGCGATTGGAAGTGGGAAGCTTGAAAGTTGTTCCTTGCCAAGTTTCCACAAAGGCGTATTCAGAGGTTTTAGGAACGGAACTTTTAACAAGGGATAATGGCGGCCGCAGCTGAGCACAGCAATAGGAATTTCCAGGTGAGAGCAGTTTTAAGATACGGCGAGGAAAAGTTTGATTCCTTTTTTATTGTGGAGGAAAAGCGATTGCAGAGCGAAGGAAAATAATTAGCAAAATTGGTTTTGTCTGGATCGATTGGCTGTTCGAATTGCGAATCAAGCTTCAGAGGCATTAATTGGTTCTGCGTGAGTTTGTTTCAGTTCTTCTGGTAGCAGGCCTGCTTGAAATTGAACACAGTTTTAACATTCACTCTTAGATCAATCAAGCGATTGCGACGTATTATATCTGCTTTCAACGAACAATATTCTTCTTATTGCCATTACATCCCCCACTGGGACATTGCCGCCTCGTTGCTTAGTGTTCCGCGAGGTTTCTAAGTCAAGTTACCAATTTTGCATTCGTATATCATGAGGTTTCCACCATGATACTTTCATGCCAAAGGAAGTCGAGACAATTTCCAAACCCAAAACTGCATAGCCATCCTCAGCATGGTCTTGCTTTATAGCCGCGCATCTTACCGCTAGGCTAAGGCGGACCCCATAACGAACAATATGTATTGATAAAACATCACCCACACCCATTTTAGTACACAGTGAGTCAATATAAACCGGAAGAAGAGTGAATTTCCATCTGGAATAGATAAGACGAGCGGTAATCCATTAAGCAGAGAAAAAGCGAGAAGTAAGATATTCCCACTCCGTTCGGTCAGAACTTACTTCATCACACACAGCTCTTCGACAAATGTAAGACACCCGCTATGAGAAAGACGTTTTGGCTTAGAAGGATTACTTAAAAATAAGATATAAATCAATGAAAATGTTGAGGCAGGATTCCTGCTGAATTTGCCCAATGTACTTATTTTTTCAGACATTCCTATTTTGTCATATTTATCCAATTCTGCCAATTCGTTCGATATGTTCAATACACTTAATATGCCTGATTTCCATTGATAGTTCCATAATTGTAATTGTGGGAGAAGTGTGTGAAAAACAACAAAACACAAACGTGCGAACCGGAATTGGACCAAGACGTTTTGTTCCGTCTGTTGTGCTTTCCCATCAATTTCCTTCCCGGTAAAGAACGCTAAGGACCTCCACACCCTTCGTTTACTGTGTGCCAGGCCATAGTCAGTCAGCCAGTCAGTCGAGTCCCGAGAACTGCCAATAATGTGATGCCCCATGGCTGCCAAGGCAAGCCGATCAACGTTGCTCGCTAGGTGCCAGACATATTTCATTCTGAAACGATTGTCGATTACGGAGTGGAATAATAAATTGATTCGATTTCTGCTCGATTGATAGCGCAAAGGCGAAATGACCCGTGACTAGTGAGTGGAATGTATGTACCTATATAAACTAGCGAGTGCTCTCGGAATCGATCTTTATAAGGGTAGATTTGGGAGAGTTAACGAATACGAGGAAAAATTACTTGAAGAGAACCACAACGTAGAATATGTAATTTGGAAGAGTATCATTGCACGTTTATGTCACAAAAGCGATTTTTTTGTAAAATTTACATTATTTTGTATGGAACATATTTCTAAACATGACGTACAGAACTTAAACTATTTGATTAGAATGCGGGATAGTTATTAACGTTGTGTTGCGATCGGGAATAATTTGATAATTGCCTTATCCCCAGTCCTCACCAAGATCTCTTCAGGGGGACGACTACATTATTTTGTATTTGTTTGCTGTTCTCTGTTAGAGGCTGCACGTCAGGAATAACAACGAACACAGAAATTTCTTTCGCTGCTAATGGCCATTCGTTTCATTCATCAAAACATTGTCAATTGACTGTTTGACGTTGCAATGCTTCACTAGCTCAGATCATCGATCACGTATGCTAATGAATATGTTTGAGCCAATAATTTTTGATATTCATAACTGCTAGTGATCCAATAGGATCCAGAATTGGTAATTGGTAATAAAGCACGCTATCCTGAATCAATCCTCATTCGTGGTATGCAGTTGTATAAACGTGGATGAATGTTATAATGAGTTTCGCTTGAACTTGAAATTTGGCTACAGTCAACTCTTCATGAGTCGATATTGAACGGACCATCAATCTAAAGGAATATCGATACGTGGAACCGAAACTCTACACTCGAAATCGTTTAAAAATAAACTAGTCCTCACCACGTTTTATTTAAAACGCCAAAAGCAATCGACACAACTGAGGGTTATATTTCTTAACATACTGCTACTTCTTTGCAGAGATTTGCACTTCTGAAAATGTAAAGTAGTTTTGAGATCGAATTTTCATAATGTGTAAATAAGGCTATCGTAAGCAGGGTTGTTAATCGTTAATTTATCGTTATCGCCGATAAAGTTGATTGTGATCAACGTTATCGGTTGCTACGATAACGATGAATCAACTGAATTATTATCGTAGTTCGATAATTTAACGTAAGTTAACTCGATAAGTCTGCGATAAAGTGGTTACTTCTTCTTCTAATTGGCATTATATCCCCACACTGGGACAGAGCCGCCTCGCAGCTTAGTGTTCTTCAAGCACTTCCAATGTTATTAACTGCGAGGTTTCTAAGCCAGGTTACCATTTTTGCATTCGTATATCATGAGGCTAACACGATGATACTTTTATGCCCAGGGAAGTCGAGACAATTTCCAATCCGAAAATTGCCTAGACCGGCACCGGGAATCGAACCCAGCCACCGCCAGCATGGTCTTGCTTTGTAGCCGCGCAGCTTACCGCACGGCTAAGGAGGGCCCCTAGATTAGCCCGCGACGAGGTAGTGGTCGGATTCAATATTCGCACTGCGGTAAGTGCGTACGTTCGTGATGTCGGAGAAGAATTTACCGTCGATTAGAACGTGGTCGATTTGGTTTTCCGTTACTTGATTAGGTGATTTCCATGTGGCCTTGTGGATATTCTTACGGGGGAAGAAAGTGCTTCGGACTACCATTCCGCGGGAGGCTGCAAAGTTTATGCATCGTTGGCCGTTGTCGTTCGATACGGTATGCAGACTATCCGGTCCGATGACCGGTCTATACATTTCCTCCCTTCCTACCTGAGCGTTCATGTCACCGATGACGATTTTGACGTCCCGCAGTGGGCATCCATCGTATGTCTGCTCCAGCTGCGCATAGAACGCTTCTTTCTCGTCGTCGGATCTCCCTTCGTGTGGGCAGTGCACGTTGATGATGCTATAGTTGAAGAAACGACCTTTTATCCTCAGCTTGCACATCCTTTCCCAGCACTATGAAGCCGGTTCCCAGCTCGTTGGTGGTGCCACAGCTTTGGTAGAAGGTAGCCGCTCGATGCCCGCTTTTCCACACTTTCTGTCCTGTCCAGCAGATTTCCTGCAGCGCTACGACATCGAAGTTGCGGGGATGTAATTCATCGTAGATTATCCTATCGCAACCTGCGAAGCCTAGCGACTTGCAGTTCCATGTTCCAAGCTTCCAATCGTGATCCTTTATTCGTCGCCTAGGTCGTTGCCGATTGTATCGAGTCGTATTATCTTCTATGTCGTTCGTAATAGTTGTTTTTGGGCCTGCGCAAACCTCCTGTCTCGTCGGAGGGCCGTCGTGTCAGGGCTGTTTAGCGTCCCACCTAACACCAGGACTTGGGCTTGTGCGCTTTGAGCGGCACACGGTCGCTTTGGCGGAGCCTACTTGCGGATACATGCAGCTTTTTATAGAGGTTTAACAGGGCCCACTGTCAAACCCCACCACATCCTAGGCAGGCGCCACAACTCGCAGATGGCCTGGGGAGGGATCGTCAAGCCCTTGGACATAGTCCCTGCTGCCCCCAATTTTCTCAAGGAACATGTAAAAATGAAACTTGCGGAGAAATTTCTTAATGAAACATGAAGTAAATTTCTGAAGGAACTTCCGGAGGAAACGTTCTTAAGTTTTCCATGTTGAACTATTGAAAGATTAGGAATTTCAGAAGGAACTCCTAGCATTAAGGTAGCCTCACACCTTGGAAATTTGGTTCGCGGATTTTTCCCCATGTATTTCTAGATATGTTTTCGGGATTTGGGCACGAAAAATCAAAATCCCGGCCCCATTTAAAATACACGGGGCCCAAAATCCGGCGGAAAATTTTCCCGAGGTTTGAAACTACTTTTATCATTAACGAATCCTATAGGATTTCTAATAATGCTTCGTAGTGTTTTTCGAAAAAAAACTTGCAGAAATAGTGATTCGAATTTCAATATGAATTATTAGATGAATTCTTGTATAATAAAAAATCTCCTATACATAAATTCTATACGGAATTCTTGGTAAAAAATGTGCACGGGATTATAGAATATAATTAAATAGATATATCCGCCATAATTACACTATCCGCAAAAATCAGTGCACGCACTTAAACATTTTTATTTATCATGATCTGATGAGTCATGGCCAACGTACTGCCAGTGCACTTGATGTCCTGGATCATATGTTTCAAATCAGAAGAAACACGATGTTACAGTTACGCACACCAACATATCCATTGACAGATGGGACTGAAAATGTTTTTTTTTATTCAGGGTTCGGGTTGGCACTGACCCAGGTTTAAAAACGAATTCGACATTAGTTACATTTGTTCTCTCTGAATTGACCACATGCTTGAGAATCAAAATAATTTATTAAAGACAAAAGTCTGACTTTCACGAAATATGTGAAGGTAATAGTTTTATGCATTACAGGCCATTTTATCCTAACTGGTTCCAGCCATTCATATATTGGTTATAAGCAATTTAGCAGATGTGTTGAGAGTACTGAATAAGTAAATATGTAAGAAATAAAAAATATTTGTAAGGAATATGTTATTGTAAGAAATAAGAAATGTTTGATTTATTAAAGATGTTATACAAGTTAAAAAATGTTTTTTATTTAGTAGCCTATTCTTTGACATTAAGGATCGAATACACAACCTTTGAATGTACACAACCATTTGTAGTCATGATCAATAGTAGGAATTTAAACAACGATAGATACATTAAAGTAGTACACTTTGACCCATTTCAAAAGTCAGCTTCTGTAACGCGTTGTAGGAAAAAATAGCCAATCTCTGACAAAATTATTGGAATCATCCCTGGAAAGGAGTAATATTCCTGGTCGAATGTAATAAATAGGACGTGCACAAATAACACTGCTCAGATATACAAATTTGAAGAACTGATTTGAATGTAATGTGCATATGTAGTAAACAAGTTTTTTTTTAATAATATTATAGTGTTGATATGAAACTTTGTTGTGGTTTACAGCGGTATCAGCTGTGAAACTCACCAAACGTGGTTCAAAGCAAACAACATCATTTTACAGCATCAAAACTAGAATTACGAGGATTATTAACTTCAAGGCATTCTATCCTGTTGGTTCTCTATGTTCAGTTCTCCTCTGCTTTCCATCAAGTTGATTTTACGCAAAACGCAAACATACCACTGACCCTGGCAAACAGTCATGTTTTTCTACAAACTATTCACTATTTCACACATTAATTTCAGATTGTTTGGCTAACGAGCTATGCGAACAGCTCCTCGCACCCCTCCTACCAACAGACTAATAGCCATTTACGTCTGCACACAAAACCGAAGGTCTGCTGACATAAGTACATATTACGGTCCAGCACTTTGAATATGCTTACTGCTATGTGGGAAACTGTTTGCTATAATCATGAATGCAAAAATTGTAACCAAGTTTAAACTTTTCCTCTGGTTGTTTGAGCTGCTGTTTTTCACTTCTATGGAGTTCCCGTAAGACTCTTCCGGCATTAGTGCTACTGCTGATTGCGGCGATGAAATTTAATAAACAGATAAAGTTAACTTTCAGAGCACTGTTATTTACTCTCGTTCATTCCGGGAATATCCGTCCTGCTGAGCTATGCAGGCGCACGGGTGGACCGGGCAGGAAAACACGTACACCAAATTGTTCGGCTCGGGCTTATGGATTGTTCTTAACTTTTCTGCCTAGATATTAGCAATTTTGAGTGTGGCTTCTGAACTTCAACATACGGATTGATCACCTGCGAATGGAAGCCCCGAAAGCCATTATCAGGAACGGCAAAAAGTTACATATTTCGTCGAAATTGTCGGAATTCATTTGCATCCCGTTACGAAATTTGTGTGCCCCTTGGAACCGCCGGAACCGATGGATGCGCCACTTCCGATCGGAAAATGGAACCGCTCCATCCGGTGCAGAGTGGTTTCATCGAATGGAACTCGCGTGGGGTTCAACTTTTCCAATAGTTTTCAATTAAAATTTTTCCACCGATTGCACTTGGCTCTACGGCACGGGAACTCAAGAGGATATAAATTTTCCACCGAGCGAAACTTTCGCATCGGTATCAATTGGCAATTGCAGAACTGGTTAGCTTTTGTGCAGCTGGCCTATAATGTTAATGGATAGCTTGGAGTTGAGAAAATTACTTGTTTAATGGATTTAATTGGAATAACTATTTATTAGTTTTCATCTAACTGATGTATTGGAGTTTCGATTATCCCTATGTAAGATAATGCTGATGCCCTTAATTGCACTATGAAGCAAGAAGTTATGAAGATGAAATTTACTGATTTTGCAAGATTGTAATCAGGATTAGGAACTGCTTTCATCGTACTATAAGATAAAAAAGAAATAAATTGTGCACATTATGGGCAACAAATGACTGAAATACATATTTGGGTTTTCGAGCACATTGCACTGTGGTCCAGGACACAATTTTACGCGGAAAGATGCATTTTACGCCGAAACTAAATTTTTTTAGAAAAAAATTATAATCTACCAAATTGTTCGAAATAGTAAGGCGTGGTAAGGCCATCATTATGGTGCTACCAAAAAATAGCGTGGCCCATCATATAACAAAAAAAAAAGATTTTATTTTTTTATTTCTCGAAATACTGACATGTTATGTTCTACAAAGTTTTAGCGCAGATTATTCCAATACATTTTTCCGAAAATGCTTTTTCTGTAGCTCTTAAGTTGGCTGATTTAGAGCAATTTTACCTAATTGGATTAGGGTGCACCTCAAAAAACAGTATTTTTGATCTACTTTTTTTGTTTTAGATTTCTCGAAAAAGTCGTCTTCGGGTGACCTTTAGAGCTAAAAAAATGCAACTTTTGGAGGGTCAATATGCTCAATATATTTTTCTGATCAAAAATTAAAATCGTTTTTTTTTGTCAAAATTACATTTTTTTTCAAAAGTTGATATCTCCGGTTAGGGCAGACCAAAAAAATATACTTACACGGCATTTGAAAGAGCAATTCATATTCTTGATTATGTCAAAAAATTGAAAATATGTTATTTTTAGTCTCAAGTTTTATTAATTTTACTAAAGTCATGTTTTTTTTTCAAGTAAATTGATATAACTCGACAACGGAAGAAAATACAGACGTAGTTATTGTAGGAACACACGCGTTTTGAAAAGCTCCGGAATATCTTTCGGTACAACTTTGTTGTACGTGTAAATATTCAACGAAACTAAGGAATCACCATGTAAAAGGACAATTGCGGATCCCTTTCCCGCGTGAGGATCTGTTCTGGACTCAGAGGATGCCGATGCACCTTCTGTGTTGCCAGGCGCTTTCGTCATATCTGCATCTGTCATCACCGTCATTTTCAATCATGCGCGAGGGGTAAGAAGGCATGACAGTATGAGTCATGTATGCACCTCACAGTACGAGGAAGGCAAAAATATAAAAAGAGTCAACATTTCACCCAAGCAAAAAATACAAGCGCCGAATATAGCATATTTGATATGCCCTCAAATAATCCGGATTATCTTCGGTATCCAGCGGTCTGAAAATGGATTTGATACAGTTTCCCAAAACTTGATTAATTTAGGTTGCTTAAAATCGGTTAATTCTTCACAGAGTTATGGTCATTTAAATTTCGATAAAATTTTGCCTGTCCCGATCATTCTCTCCAACCCCTGTATATGTAGGGTAACCGTACCCTTAGTGGAGGTAGCACCAATAGTGGAGGTAGTGGGGTTTAATGAGATTTATCATATTTATACATTTTACGATGGTTTCAGTTGATGCGCCGTGCTTTAAATGTGCTTTTAAATACAACTTGTCTTAAGATTTCGCTTGAAAAACTATTGAAAACCATGATTTTCTTTAACAAAATTGACTCCCTTGCACCTATAGTGGTGCAACTGTACCAATTGTGGCGAGTCTCATAAGAAACCAATGGATAGCACCGCTATGGGAACCAAAATTAATTTTTACCGCCACTAAAGGAACAGTGTACCCATAGTGGTGCAAGCAATATTTGGTAATTGTTGATGTTAAATGACATCTCTCTCATTTTTGTTAGCAAATTTATTAGTTTATCTATTGACTAAGATATTAAAACTTCAAACTTCCCATAATTCTCATTTTTTTTTTAAATATTTGCTTTTGTGGATCTACTAATACCTCCACTATTGGTAACGTTACCCTAAGTCTGTTTTTTTTTTATTTTTTTCAATTTTTGATTATGAAAAGTTTTGATCTTCTTTGGAAGATGATCATTTTCCAAACACCACCGCATAGAAGATTATTGCTCAACTTTTTCAAACCCTTCGAGAATATTATGCAAAAAGCTTACTTAAATTTAATTTTTCAAATCCTAGAGAGGGCTTTTTTGTAGGAAGGGATAAGCTCCTCCTAGCTCCCCGCTTATTAACGACAATGAAACCTTTAACTTCCTTCGATGCAGATCATCCGGTTCTCACTTTAAAAATAAAAATTCATTTATTTATTTATTACCAGACTAAGGTCGGAGTGGCCTGTGCTGCTCATAAAAGTCTTCTCCATTCAGCTCGGTCCATGGCTGCACTTCGCCAACCACGCAGTCTGCGGAGGGTCCGCAAATCGTCCTCCACCTGATCGATCCACCTTGCCCGCTGTGCACCTCGCCTTCTTGTTCCCGTCGGATCATTGTCGAGAACCATTTTCACCGGACTACTGTTCGACATTCTGGCTACGTGCCCGGCCCACCGCAGTCTTCCGATTTTCGCGGTGTGAACGATGGATGGTTCTCCCAACAGCTGATGCAACTCGTGGTTCATTCGCCTCCTCCACGTACCGTCCGCCATCTGCACCCCACCATAGATGGTACGCAACACTTTCCTTTCGAAAACTCCCAGTGCGCTTTGGTCCTCCACGAGCATCGTCCAAGTCTCGTGTCCGTAGAGAACTACCGGTCTAATAAGCGTTTTGTAGATAATCAGTTTGGTACGGCGGCGAACTCTATTCGATCGGAGCGTCTTGCGGAGTCCAAAGTACGTACGATTTCCAGCCACTATGTGTTTCCAAATTTCTCTGCTGGTATCGTTATCGGCGGTCACCAGTGAGCCCAAGTACACGAATTGTTCAACCACCTCGATTTCGTCACCACCGATAGAAACTCGTGGTGGGTGGCTTACATTGACCTCTCTTCAGCCTCTTCCTATCATGTACTTCGTCTTCGACGTGTTGATGACTAGTCCAATCCATTTAGCTTCGCTTTTCAGTCTGATGTAGGCTTCCTCCATCCTCTCAAAGTTGCGTGCCATGATATCAATGTCGTCGACGAAACCAAATAACTGGACGGACTTCGTGAAAATCGTACCACTCGTGTCAATCCCTGCCCTTCGTATTACTCCCTCCAAAGCGATGTTGAATAGCAGACACGAAGGACCATCACCTTGCCGTAACCCTCTACGGGTTTCGAAGGGACTCGAGAATACCCCTGAAACTCGAACTACGCACATCACCCGATCCAGCGTCGCCTTGATGCATTAGCTGCCATAGCTGGTCCCGAGTGATTGTATCATATGCGGCTTTGAAATCGATAAACAGATGATGTGTGGGCACGTTGTATTCTCGGCATTTCTGCAATACCTGACGTATGGCGAACACCTGGTCTGTGATAAAGCGTTCACCCATAAATCCCGCCTGGTACTGCCCCACGAACTCTTTTGCAATTGGTGTTAGTCGACGGCATAACCTTGTAGGCGGCGTTCAGCAATGTGATTGCGCGGTAGTTGCTACAATCCAGCTTATCGCCCTCTTTGTAGATGGGACACACGACACCTTCCATCCACTCCTGCGGCAGAACCTCATCCTCCCAAACCTTGGTAATCACCCAGTGCAGCGCTCTAGCCAGTGCCTCACCACCGTGTTTAAACAGCTCTCCTGGTAGTTGGTCAACTCCAGGGGCTTTGTTGTTTTTCAGCCGGCCGATCTCCTCCTGGATTTCCTAAGGATTCGGATTAGAGATGGGCGAACGCTCACGAGCCGTACATTTGAGCCGGTTCATGAGAAAGAGCGAACGAACCACGGCTCTATAATTTTGAGCCGCGGCTCTCAAATGAACGGTCGCTGTGAAAATGAATCAATGGCTCAAAAATAACGACAGCTGGTTCCCTCGTTCAGTCATTTAATTTTGGTGTTCAAGGAAGCCTCACACCTTGAGAATCTTGTTTACGATTTTTTGTTTCGTAATCGTAAATTCTGCCCATTTTGAATATATGGGTGACCAACTTAACTGTCCGTCGCATTTGGGATCCATGATCCGATTGTTTGACATCTGTAACTGTAGCTCGTAAATATTAACGTGCAAGTAAGATTGGTAATTTTTGCATGCGCTAAAATGAAGACACATACACTCATACGTTAAGGAAGCATTACACCTTGGGCAAATTTTCCGAAACAGTTCTGGCTCCCATTAAAATACAGGCAGAAATTTCGATTTTCTGTGTCTGAAATCCCCAAACAAAAGCCTTCATCCTGCCGTTTTGAATATATGGGAACAAAATCCTAGGACAAGATTCCCATGGTGTGATGCTACATTTACGCCGGAAATCATCTAGAAACTTTGTTATGAACTGCTTGCAGGCTTGATTGGGCGATGGAGATTTGTAGATAATTTAAAAACTAAAAATAGCGACAGTCATAGAATTGAAGTGAGCTGATCACTACGAATAATTGATGAGTAGCTCAGCAAGATTCTAGATTCAACTGATTCATCGATTAATGCAATTATCAAAGGTAACAAGAATTTCGCTGAAACTCACTTGTCAGGGATAAGCATTTCCATGTTACGATGTTAAGAACGAAAAAAAACTACCGGACTGAAATCGGAGGGCTAAAAGCATATACCTTCTCACAGTTGTCTGATTAGAAATATACAAGGATTTAGACGAACTTTTGACTTAACGAATTTCAATTTTTTAACAAGCACCTAACCATCAATAAAAACACAGATATCATAAAACAGTTTGCTTTTATGCTTCATCCGAAAAAAAAAACTATGTAATGAGTCCGTTGACTCAAATGAGTCGGCTCATTCAAGTGAATGCTTGGCTCAGAGCCGCTCACCTAATTGAACCATTTTGCCCATCACTAATCGGATCCAATATTATTTAGATTTATCTGAGAGATTCGATTTGAATTTCTGCAAAGCAGACTTTGTCGCTCCGACTAATGAATTTAGACAAATTCATAGTACCTTTTTAGAATCGATGACAGATTTTGATGGAGCTGCGAATAATTCAATAATTGATAAAACATTATCGCCAACGATGCACTGTTTGCTTACTGCAAAAGCCATATATCTCCGGAGCAGCACGGTTTTCACCCGAAAATACAAGTTGCAAACAAACCTAACGCAATTTACTTCATATGGCATCGAGTTCGATCGAGTTGATCACGAAATGTTACTGTCAAAACTTGACAAGCTCGGCTTAGGGCGGTTCACAATTCAAAAAATTTCAAAAATTCCAACTCCCATATGTCTATAAGCTTCTTTTTGATGATTTAGGAATCCTGGCAAGGGTCGTTTGGCCGAAAGGGTCATTTGACCGAAAAGGTCATTTGGCAGAATGGGTCATTTGGCCGGAATGGTTGTTTGGCCGAAAGGGTCATTTGGCCGAATAGGTCATTTAAAAAGTGAGAAATTAGGAATGAGAATTCAGACCTCTCACTTCTTACTCTTCATTTATCATTGTTAGTGAGAAGTGAGAAATGAGGAATGAGATTGCGATAACCTTCAGTGCATTGCAATGCAATAAGATCAGTATAACGTTTCTTGGCAGGTATCCAAGGATCTGTTGGGAAGGGTTTTGATAGCTGCCGAAAACATTTTCGAGGCCGCTGTTGCGTAGGTCTTACGAGCCGAACTTCACAACATTTCGCACATTCTGGAATGTCACTATGAAGCACGAAGAAATTTTTTCAATAAGTCATTTGATTTATTTTAACTGGGCAGGATGACCTTAGCTTGATAGCTGCCAAAAAACATTTTGAAGGCCGTTGTTGCGTTTGTCTTACGAGCCGAACTTCAGAACATTTCGCGCATTCTAGAATGTCAATATGAGGCACGCAGAAAAATTTCCAATATTTCATTTAATTTCTTTGAACTGAGCAGGATGACCTGAGCTTGATGTGAAACAAGTATTGCGCTTCTACTTCATTGCAGATCTGACGACTTGAGCTCAAGAACGTTTTGGATGGCCTTCAGTGTATTGAAAAGCTGAAAGATCAGTATAACGGTTTTTGGCAGGTATCCAAGGATCTATTGGGAAGGGTTTTGATAGCTGCCGAAAACATTTTCGAGGCCGTTGTTGCGTAGGTCTTACGAGTTGAACTTCAGAACATTTCGCGCATTCTAGAATGTCACTATGGGACACACAGAAAAATTTCCCATGAGTCATTTCATATCGAGTAGGATGTACTCTGAGTATTTTTATATGCACATTACCTTTCGCTTTTATGGTAGAATTCAAGACCTGAATTCACGGAAATTTTGGATGAACTATAATGTTCCAAAATACAGGTAATCTAATCTTCGATATAACGTACCCCTGATATAACGAACACCCGATATAAAGTCACTCGACATAGCGTACATTTTTCCCCGTTGTAACGTACACTTAAAGAAATAATTTTAATTAATTATTACAAAATAATTTACTAAATTGCTATGACCATTCATGTAGGGATGACATGATTGTATGGAGTCTAATTTTATCAGCTGGAGGCATTAGATACTGTTTTCACCAGTTTTAATTATCATCAGAATTCTCCCGAGGTATTGGATGATATTGAGTTAATGAGGTTTTAGGCATATTCTGTGGACAAATGTCTAGTTGATATTAATCAAATTCAGAATTGTTGATGGGTTGTTTTTAGGTCTAAGTCAGCCAATGTCGAGTAAAGTATTGGTAATGTAGATCCAGACCTCAAATGTGTAAGAGCTTCCAAAATAATTTCTGGTAAATTTCTAAAAGAGAACTGAAAAAAATTTCGAAACGAATTCGTAAAGTAATTTCTGGAGGAATATTTTAAAGAATTTCCAATGAAATTTTGGAAGGAATTCTTAAAAGAATTTCCGACGGAGTTCCCTAAATTCATTTTTAAGCTATTCCTTAAATTTTTAAGCTATTCCTAAAGGAATTTAGGAAGGAACTCCAAACAGAATTGGCGAAGAAATTCCTAGATTTCTACAGAAATTCTTTAGGAAATTCCTTAAGGAACTCCTTCCAGAATTCTTTCTGGAATTGTTCCATCTGGAATTTCTCCTGGATTTCCTTCACCATAGTCCTCCAACCCAACACCAGAGGACCAGAAGCACCTTCGTTAAGTAGTCAGGGGTGGCGTAATTGGGTCGATACTATGAGACGAGGTGACTGACCTGGAAAAGGAGGTCATGACCCTGGGATGCGCTTACTATTCCAAAGTATTTTGAAGCGAACGGATGTTACAAAGTTACAAATATATCAAAGTTGGAAGTTGAAGAGTAGAAAAGAAAGTGTATGAAACAAGAAAAGGCGTTGAGGACAACCCCACTGGTTCCGTAGTCGGCCTAATCCGGCATTGTTTCCGCCGAAAGTTGATTGGCCTTCTCATGCATTGGTCGAGTTGCAACGAAGCAAGGAGCGAGGAAGATCCCCAAGCCACCCGACGATACCACCGGTAAGCCCGCAGTGAGCTCTCCCGAACAGGAGCGACGACCTCGATACCATACTCTGTTATGAACTAGACTTGCATAAGAGGTACCAAAAAATAATACTAAAAATTATCCCCAAAATACTTTAGGCATAACATACTTAGGTATTTCAATACCAAACAAATAATAATTTGTGATGCGTTTGATATTGTAATAACAGAGTATGTTATGCATGAAGTATTGGGTATCAGTACAAAAGGCCGAAGTATTGTGCATATAAATTTTTGGTATTTTTTTGGTATGTTACCTCTTAGGCATGGCTAGTTAGTAACAGAGTATGGTATCAATAACAGAATGAGGTATTTTTGAGGTAATTTCTCCTACTCGGGCTCTGCCGGGTCATCGGCCAAGGAAGTAAGAAAGGAAGAAGAGGAATGAAAGAAATGGTGTAACCAGAGAGAGGGGCTCTAAAGACAGGTTAACTAGCTCACTAGCTTTGAAGACAGAAGTGAATAAAGTGTCGCAAAGTGAAGCTCTGTGGTTTTCCCTGCATTTGATTGCGGGAGTTCCCTGTCCGCGAGTTGCTTGAGGTGAGCGTGTCGAACCTGAAGCCATTGGTTCAGGGAGTCTCAGCATAGCGCTGGGCATGGGCTGATAATTACAAATTCCTGAAGGATTTTTAAATTGAACCCCTGAAGGAACTTCCGACATTCTTAAATTTCTCCTAGAATTGTTTTGGGCATTGCTTCAAGATTTCCTTTAGGAATCCTCCAGCGATTTCTCCGGAAACAACTTCGGAAATAAATCTAAAAATCATTTTGAAATTCCTCCTCAATATTTTTTCCGAAAATTAAAAGAATGAATTTTAAGAATTACTTCAGAATATACCTCAGGAGTTTTTTCGGAACTCAAAACTTCCTCCTGGAATTCTTTCTGAAATTCTTCGAATCATTCATATCAAAATATACTCACAAATACCTTTAAACATGATCCGGAAGTAGCTCCCGAAACTCCTTCAGAAATATCTACGGAAAATATTTTGGTAATTCTTTCGGAATTCCTTTACAAATTCCTTCGAAAAATTATAAGGGTTTTAGGTTAGGTTTAGGGCAAGATGAATACACCACTAGGTGTTCCAATCTGCCAAATACACTATTCAGCCATCTTGAATTTTAGTATGGGAGAGCCAGCGGGTTTGTACCTAGGCAGATTGGAGCACCTAGTAGTGTATTCTAAATAAAAAAAAATAAAAAAAGACCTTAACAAAAATTACAAAAAAATCAGGATTTTCTAAAAAGTCCTCCGGAGCTTCCTTTAGAAATATTTCCAGCAAATCTTTCATAACTTTCTGCAGGAAATTGCTTAGGATATGCCCCAGTTTTTTTCAGAAACTCTTTCAGAAATGATATGGAAATGCTAATATCATCTTCCAAACTTGGACGTACATGTTCATGATAGAATTAGAGGCGAAAGTATAGAATTGATAGTTCCGTTAGGATACGGCAGGCATGAAGAATGTTTTTATAGAAGTCGATTTGAAAGCGAGCAGAGGGCAATATTTGTGATGGCACATATCACACGACCTTCCTTCTGCCAAGCTCCCGTATGAAGGGGGAGGGAAGAATATCAGTGTGGAAGCTGATATATCTCCACTGGCAAAAGGAAGGTGGTTTGACTTGCTCATATGCCATCGTGTGCGGAAGGATTTGCTATCGACGAGTACTGTCTCCAAATTTCTAATATGACATCAACATTTAGTAGAATAGGATTTTTATTGCACAGTTCTGTTTTCTCATTGCGTCTTTCAGAAATTTCTTTGGAAATTCCTCTAGAATTTTCTTCAGAAATTTTTAAAACATTTCTGAGGAAATTCCTTTAGAATGTTTTTCGGTAAGACCAGCGGAAAATCCTTCGGAGAATTTTTTCGATTTTTTTGGGAGTTCCTTTGGGAAATAGTTTTGGAATACCATTTGGAATTTCTTGGGAAATCCCTTTAGGAAATCTTTGACTATTTCGTTGAAAATTCCATCAAACATTCTGTTGGAAATACCTTCAAGGAAGTATTACAATTTCGCGAAGAATACATTCAACAAAATATCGTATAGAGTTCAGGCATTTTGTATGGTTTTATTGAAGAAAAAAATTCATAAAGGAATCTCTGAAAAAATTATCAAAAGAATTTCCGATGAAAAAATCCTACATTTCTCCATACTTTTATTCAGGAACTTCTCTAGAAATTCCATCGGAAATTTCGAATAAATTTGATCAAAATTGGCGTGATACGGAATAATGTTGGCGTATATAATTAAATTTCAGTGAAAATATTCAATTAGGCGAGTCGTGAGGACTTGAGTCAATAAATGAATATTCATGCAAACGGTGCAACGAAAAGCAAGCCTTGTGTTTCATGTGCCTCTTAGCCTCTTATCTCTTGCGCTTTATATAGATATAAAATGAAGAATTCAATTCTTCGGGTCTTTTTTCTTAGTAACGAACAAGTTTGTAAGAATTGTTCACAAGAAAAGCTGTTTTACACTGCTAGCTGAGCTTTATATAAAAAATAATATTCGCCAATAAAGTACATGATAGTACAACATTTAAGTAGTGTAAAATAAGTATGATTACTCATGCTTCGATATAACGTACAATTCGATATAACGTACAACTTTGAAATCGATATGTTCGATATAACGAAGTTTACCTGTAGTATCTCCAACACATCTTCTTCTTCTTATTGGCATTACATCCCCACACTGGGACAGAGCCGCCTCGCAGCTTAGTGTTCATTAAGCACTTTCACAGTTATTAACTGCGAGGTTTCTAAGCCAAGTTACCATTTTTGCATTCGTATATCATGAGGCTAACACGATGATACTTTTATGCCCAGGGAAGTCGAGATAATTTCCAATCCGAAAATTGCCTAGACCGGCACCGGGAATCGAACCCAGCCACCCTCAGCATGGTCTTGCTTTGTAGCCGCGCGTCTTACCGCACGGCTAAGGAGGGCCCCAACACATAAAATTGTAGTATCGCCAACACATAAAATTGATTACATATATGTCTACAGTTCTTTGTGATATTTTTCCCTCCTATCTGGCACAATTTGGTTTATTTCGTGATCAGATTTTAAGAAATATTATCCCAACTTTTAGAACAGGGATATGGCTTTCAATATCGGTAATTACAATAATCAAATATCTTGGAAACGTTCAAAATCACTTCTCCTTGATATATTTCATGTATCTACTTTATTTTATGGCGCCAGAACTTTATTGCACTTGGTTACTGAATAAATTTGGCCAACATAGCTAAAAATAAGGAAAAAACACAGACATTTTCAAAACTCATGAACGCGGGGAGGGGCACCTATGTCAAAAGAAAGCTCTACTAATCCCCTTTGAGAAAAGTCCGGGGTCATGAAATTCGGTCAACGCTTTTCTGAAAACGAGCACTTTGAAGGGATGACTGTCGTCCCGGCCTTTTAAGGGTTAAGTACGTGAGTAAGTTAGTGAGAAAAAGTTAAATAACATAATAATCATACATACAGGCTGTCTGTGAAATGCAATATAAATGCTCATAACTCTATTGCGCTAGGAATGCTCACAAACAGTAACTTTGGAATAACACAATGCGGGATGGGCCTTTCATACTAATAGCGAATCTTTTATCCATCCTAATTCCTAAACTTGTTACAAAGCACATGAAAGGCACCGTCACCACTAAATGGATTTTTGTGGATTTCATATCCACAGTACAGTTATATGCCAGTTGAGACACAAATTTCGACACCGTCCGCTTCGCACAACAAAGCCAGTTATTCACGCACGAACGTTCCAAATTCGGAAGAACAAGGCACGTGCTGTTGCCGTTCTGTTCCTTTCGGCTCACTCACTATACGCTGCTCCGTTCTTCGCCATCATCCGACAAGAGCTGCGTACGTGCCACGCCAACCGGGCGCCATGCATCGTCCGTGCCATGAAGGCAGTAGTGCGATATGATATGTGTTCTCAAATGCACCAGGTTGCACTGAACATGGTGTTAATTTTCTATATCACGTAGTGCAACAAGACGGAAAAAATCGCCGGAATAAAACACAATCAGGAATGTTGGCTAAAAATGATTGCGAAACACAGCACCACACTCATCGAGCTACATATGCCATGATCATTGATCATCATCGTCTCTGTAAATGCTGGAAGCGCCGTTTGTATTCAGTCCAGAATTGCGCCGAACTGAGCCACCCACCACCCACCACCGCACCGACCGACACTATCGGTACACATGTAATAGGTTTTTATGTTTTCACATCTCTGGTGGAGCGAAAGAAAAGTTCTGCTCTTCATTCAACATCAAATTTTAATTGCACCACATTGAGGGGCACAGGACCGTGCCAGAATCATTCAGCTGGTAAATTTGCAGGATAAAGTTCGATGGTGCTGGGAGTTTTATTTCATCAATGCCCGGGTTCAGTCGAAAGTTTGTTCTGTGGGTTAGTTGAAAAAAAAAAGCGAACTGATCCATCTAGGGATGACCTGGCCATTTTTGTAGAATAATTCCGATTTTGAATTAATGGAAACCTGCGCTCTTATCATGCGGTGTCGTGTC
>NC_085141.1:265843759-265873078 GCF_024139115.2 Armigeres subalbatus | reverse complement strand
GCTGGCGCCAGTAGCAGTCGAGTGAAATTTTCTCTCAAGATTCTGATTTTGGTTTGTCGAGTCTTTCAAAATCACCATTGTATACAAAGAAAACTGATTCGGAGACTCTTTCGGAGTTCAAAACACATTCGCTTGGCGAGCAGAGGTCAATCGCAAGGATAGCCTTACGTTGTTAAACTATACCTTGCGGTAGTATCATGTAGTATCTTGAACACAGCCCCCTTTTTTTCTTGAAAATAGATGAACAGAAAATTTAAAATCGGTCTGTCCATTCTCGAGAGATGTGCTGTCGTACGAATGCCAACTTTGTTTATAAACAGATGGAAGATAAGAGATACACATGGAATAATTGACATGGTTGTCATTCGGTCGTTAAATGCCGCGTGCTGGGCAACCATTCGTTCGGAGGACAACTGCCGCTTTTGTTGATTTAGCTTTGCTGCGACGCAGCATGCGTGAAACAATAAAATGACAGTTGTGCGTTCTCTATCGAGTGGTGTGCCCCGAAACCCGAGCACTTGAAACTTGATTCCGTCAGAGTGACCTTAAGTGTGAGAAGTGAGTAACAAAACGCATTACGAACAAATTATTATTTTATTTTCTATTATTTACATTTTTGACATTTTAAGCCGGAGAAACGTTGTATGGTTCAGGGTCTATAATATAGATAAGAAAGTAACCCTTGAGATTGTTTCAATCGTTATGAATCAAATTAAATCATTTCGATATCGCACAGCTTGAGATTCTTTAACACTCTCGTAGTAGTATATCGTTAAAGGTCCGTCATGTCGATCATCGAATGCTACTGAACTTGTCAGAACACATTGACGTAGCCCAGAAAAAAAACTTTCCACAGAACCGCATCGGTGTCTATTTTTACACAGGTGAGTAATTTGATGCCCACATGCGATCCATGTTGATTAGTCTGATTCAAATGGGCTCAGCAAATTGGATCGATTGCTAATTGCATTAATGACAGATTAAGCTCTATTATGCTTTGTCAGCGCTCAACAAACAGCAGTTTGATAACACCATCGCAATAGTTCCTACTGTCGACCCCTATACATTCCGTTTAGGATTACTGCAAATCTAACATTATTGGTCCTAGTGAAATGCGTGCTTCTGTTTTGTACACAATCTCCTACCAGGCATGACATTTAATAACCATTCGTTGTCCTTTTGAATATTAATACGAATAAGTGGAAGTGAATTAATTATTTAAAATCAAAGTGGAGGCGTTTTCTTGTTAATGAAAGAGCTTTAAAACTCGAATTAAAAGCGTCTTTATGTATAAGCCGAAACCAATCAAGGTAAGAATAATATTCGAAAGTTTCCAGATCGATTCGGATCACGAGTTTGATAATTAATTAATATCATCAGTGGATTGAAAATCTTATAAATAAGATAGGATAAAAATTTCATTGATGTTCGAAAATAAAATAATAATTAAAAATATAGCGCTCGTCCGACTCGTCAGTGAGCTGAGTTATAGGAAGACTAAACTTGCCAATGTCCCATGCTTGCTTCAATTTCAGTTTGCGCTAATCTTTTTTTTGTTATTCTCATTGGAATAAAAGTAAAATTAGTATATTTTAATATGTTTTACTTGGTATTCGAGATGCACTTTCACAGTTGTTTTTGAAAGTTTTACACCTTTAGCCTTATCTTGGCTCAATGGTTAGACTATCTAAGGTCATATATTTTCTCCAATCTTATAGTCTGCTCTTTGGCGTTTCTGTTATGCATGAACGGGAGCGTTCCCCATTCTAATAACCATAAAAATACTCATAATAATGCCGTTATTTGACAAGCTTATCGACCATCTAGCAGACAGCTGAGTAGCATCGAGAAACCAGAAGCACTCAAAACCCCCAACAAACCGCGCACGGCAAGAAGCCAGTAATTGATTGTTTTGAAGGCATCTCCAGGCTCGCAATCATAACATCCTGTCGATATCAATTCTGGTGGCTGATGGCTCTGTACGCTTTCGCAGCAGCCAGCAATCAAGCTAAGAGTCATTATCGAAGCCACGTGGTACGCCTTCCAGTGGGAGGTATAGCTTCAACTCTGTCGACATCGTGTACCGGTAGGACCGTTTGCAGATTTGAAAGATCGACCAGAAGTGCTCCAGCTCATCTGGCGTTGTTATGCTGGGTCTGTCTTCGAACGGATGGATCTAATTTCCCTACTCTCCTTCTGGGTCATGCGGCATAGAAGATGGAAGAGGCTTCTGTCATATTACAATTATTTTATTCTCTGGTTTATCCGTCCATGTCTTATTACTGCTTAACAAGGAAATGTTTTCAATTATCGTGACGACAATGTTAATTAATTTCCATGCTGCGGTCAATCGGCATAGGATTGCAGGTCTGTAATCTGTTTGCCGTAGCTGTTGCACATTGTAATTGATAGAAACTGAGGTATTTCTAGGCTTATAAAGCTAAACTACGATGTAGGTGGCAGAGAGCGATTCCTGATTCAGTCTAGAAATAGGTTCCCCTGAATGCAGAATATGATTGTGCTTGTCACATGCTATACGAATGCAGAAAAACAGCTCGATAGAAATAACCGAGATAATTTCACCTGGCAATGATTCTTTTGTTGTTCAACAAGCCAATGTGAAAGATAAAACCACACTTCGAAAAAATCATGTAAATCTAAGTGATGTTGGATGCACATAAAAGGAGCGATCCGTTGGACATAATTTTACGTCACTTAAATTACATGACATTGAAATTCTTAATCAGAATTTACGTTCTGATATAAAAGATGTTATGCAACTTAAAATTACTTCCCAAAAGTCATCGTTGATGTAATTTTAAATGACCATTGCTAACTTTCTACAAATGATTTAACCATACTTACCTACCAGTATTCACAATGCCAAATTATATTCAGCAATCAAATTGATCTCATGTAAGCTCTCCAAGATAATCAGTGAGCGGCTGATATACAAATTTAAGTCGAAGTACAATGAAAAAGAAATAATTCAAGACTTCTATATGTTGCACTATGCAGCCTAAAAGTAGAATTCGTTCTTTATTCGTTAGAAAGCATTTTTTAAATATATTTGCTCGTGAATCGTATCAATAAATACTAACAACATTGCCTTTATTGCAGATTCGTTCCAGTTTCATATTCCTAGTTCACACAAACATGTTTTGAAGTCAGGGACAGTTAATCGAGATTCAAATATATATTTTCAAATCTTTGGATACTCGTAGAAGCAGGTCAAATTGTTGATATACATGCATTAATGTTCGATCCGCTTTTACAAATCATTTTTTTGTATTTGAAATTCTTAGATCAATGGATATTTCACTATGTCTGAGCGAATAATGTTGTGAACTACATTGGTTTCGATATATTGATAATAATTAAAAACTAAAACTATTATATGTATCGGTTTTGTTATCGTTTATATTTTTCAAACAATTGTGGTAAGTAGTTTTTCTAATTGACGTGTACTATAAGAAACGTTAAATAATAACTTCGCTGTAACAAGTAATTCCTCAAGTTCGAAAATGTTAGAATTCATTTTACGTCTAACGTATGAGAAGCTTAACTAACCATCTATGATGCGGCCGGCACATGGTTCGAAATCGCTTCAATGACGCTCTGAACCAGACGCTGTTGTTTGCTTTTTCTAGTTGCCTTGGACTTAGATCCTGTTATCGGAATAATTTTGAAGAAGTAGGATTGCACCAACTCCAAAACTTGAGGTGCTTCATATACATCAAATTATAAATGTAATGCACCGCCACAACTCACCAACCGTGGGATGACGTCGTTCGATCCCTCGAGGCAAACTTGTTCCAAATACGTAGAATCGTGGCCATTATTGCCAAGATCTGAAAGAAAAGACAAAAGCGTTAATCAACAGGGTTGAGTTTTCACATTAAGTAACACCAGAGGCAAAGGAGGCTTATGGATTCTTGAGTAAGTTTTGGGAAAAAGACAACACCGTCTTCGACCAGAGGTCATACAGACTGAACACTCAACACCTAGACAACGGACAGGCATATAACACCCAGTGGACCGTGGAGAATTTTCGATCACGAAAGTTCTCCTTACGGGCATTCGAACCACACTATAGCTCATGCGTCTAGACGATTGACGTCGCTAACAACGGCCATCAGTATATGTCACAAATTATAAAAAAATTAAATATATATCATTTTGCCATAACATTTACCAATTTCTGACCAACAAAAGCCCAGTCTAAATTGTACATTTTTATAATTTTTGTTTTCAAATTGTAAAAAGTTAATAGTAAAGATTTTGTTTAGATATGTTGACTTAAAATTTAAAAACAAAGGGAAGGTCAATTACATTTGTTAAAACTTTTCCATGCTACATACTATTTAAACATGTGTGTATTGTTGAAAATGGGCATTAAAGCATTAATTTTATTCATATTCCATTTATGATTATATTTATGGCAGCTAATATTCGTCATAACCACAAGTAACATGATCCGTTACATACCGACACAAACAAGCACGGCCCGCACATTCTGTTGTTATTTCTGATGCCTTTGTTCCAAGAAAACAAAAATACTATAGTGGTTGGTAGTAACACATTGCAAGAGACTTACTTCTTTCCGAATGATGAGCGTTGACATTTTCCCGAGCAAATAGCACAATGACGCAATGATGTCGTAGTCCGAAGGTGTATGATCCAACTGATTTTTGGTCGACTTTTCAAAAGTCAACAATTTTCGTTCGTTTACCCACAAAGCTTCTCGAATGTGTCCATAGGCACGCCTGTTGCTTTCTCGAAATGGTAGCTTATAAGTGTCGTCGGCGAAGAATGGGAAGACAGTAACAATATCCTTAAGGTTCTTTGGTTCATCCAATCGAAATCGCACGTATGACTGAGAGACTGAGAGAAACTCATCGTTCAATACTTTCGGATCGTTTCTGACAAGTTTCCACGATGTCCTGGAAAGTCTTTTGAAACGCCGTCCAATACTCTTTGAGTGTGCCGGTTACATTTTATTCCTACGAACCTCGGCGACCGAAAGCTTCGCATCCGGATCCTTGAAACGGTTCAAGTAAGAATTTCGGTTGATAAGTTTATGCTTCAATGCAACATGACTATTATGATTAATGCATCCATCATCGTCTTGAAATTTAGACCGAGTATTTCGAGTGAACTTGCGTGCAACGATTCCATCGTACACGCTGATATTTTCGATCAATGCAACGCATTTGATGGACGATATTATTCGTCAAAGTAGTCATATCAGATTTGGGGAACTGAACACCGCGAGGAACATTTTTTGGGATTTGGTCTCGAAACTCTGCAAACGATCTAACTGCCCAATAATATTGTCACCGATTTTCGTCCAATTCACAATGCGAAATTTCATCTCTGTCGATGCGTGACGTTTTCGCTTTTGGTGAGTTTTACATCTTCCTCTGCTACCGATCTTTTCACTGATGGTTTGGTGATATGTTCTCTTCATCGGAAATGCCTTCAATCAATTCTTCCATTATTGATCCTGTTTCATTACAACCGCCGAATCGCAATCTTGTATTTCTTCGACAATAACGGTCTCATCTTGCTCCACTTTACTGTTAGTAAAGTTTCCAATGATATACGGGAGTGATGACGTAGATGCTTGGTTACTGTCCGGCAAAAGGCGACGAGATTTGATTTGTAGCACCATGAATGGATCAAGGATGGACCAGAACCAGAGTTCGATGAAAGATAGTCGGTTGTCGTTGATAGCAGTATTATTATTAGGTCCCAGAGAAGACGGAACAGCGGTTACGCACTGATTGAGTGTTGCTCCGCGCACCAGATACGACGGCGACGATTTTGAGCAACATGCACCGAACGAAGTACAATTGATGACATCCACTCGATGGTTTTCCGCCAGAAACGTTATAAGAAGCCATCCCTGCCAATTAAATTTCTGCAGCGTCCCACTCCGTAGAAAATGACACCAGCAGAGAAGTTCGGAGACGCATAGTGGCTGGAAATCGTACGTACTTTGGACTCCACAAGATCGAATAGAGTTCGCCGCCGTACCAAACTGACAATCTACAAAACGCTCATTAGACCGGTAGTCCTCTACGGACACGAGACCTGGACGATACTCGTGGAGGACCAACGCGCACTTGAAGTTTTCGAAAGGAAAGTGCTGCGTACCATCTATGGTGGGGTGCAGATGGCGGACGGTACGTGGAGAAGGCGAATGAACCACGAGTTGCATTAGCTGCTGGGAGAACCATCCATCGTTCACACTGCGAAAATAGGACAACTGCGGTGGGCCGGGCACGTAGCCAGAATGTCGGACAGTAACCCGGTGAAAATGGTTCTCGACAATGATCTTACGGGCACAAGAAGGCGAGGTGCGCAGCGAGCAAGGTGGATCGATCAGGCGGAAGATGACTTGCGGACCCTCCGATGACTGCGTTGTTGGCGACGTGTAGCCATGGACCGAGCCGAATGGAGAAGACTCTTATATACCGCACAGGCCACTTCGGCCTTAGTCTGAATAAATAATAAATAATAGCGTCCCACTCCGACGTATGCTACCGAGGATTCTGCTACCGACGGTAACTTCCTGCCATCGCCAAATTGATTTATTTTCTAAAATGCGCACTATCAACCATTAACAGCAGCAAAATCAGAGTCAACAATTTGCTTGATTGCTACTAACGCGCTTGTGATGTGATGCATGTGATTGAGATTCTTGACCATGTAAGGTCCTTCAGAGGTCCAAACATTGACTCGGATCACTACTTTGTAGTTGCAAAAATTCAGGCGCGACTTTCCAGCGTCAAGAATTCACGAAACAACTGAACGGCGTTTCAATATCCAACGCTTGTCAGTCGAAGGAGTTGCTGAATAGTACCACCAGAAGCTGGACGACCGGATAGGATATGCCACCGGATCTGGTGACGTTAACAGATTGTGGGAAAATATCCACGAAGCTGTGACTACAACAGCGCAGGAAGTATTAGGTACTGCACAGGGACGCCAACGAAATGGTTGATTTGAAGAGTGCCAGTGAGTGACGGACGAGAAAAATGTTGCTAGGAGTCGAATGCTAGTGGCTCGTACCCGTTCCAACAGAGAGCGGTACAGTGTAGCAAAGGCAGAAGAGAAACGAATCCATCGCAGAAAAAAAGGCAGCACGAAGAGAGTGTGATAGCTGAAGCGCAGGAGAACATAGTTAGGAACGATATGCGGAGGTTTTACGCAACTATCAATGGAGCGCGGCATAAGACTGCGTCAGTGCCCGCCATGTGCAATAACCGAGGGGGGAATTTGCTGACAGACAAGACTATGGTGGCAGCCAGGTGGAAGGAGCGCTTCGAAGATTTGTTGAACGATGAAAATGAAGGTGTACTAAGTAGCAGGATGGACATTAGAGTGATTCAAATTTTGACTTTTTCGCTCCCCTGTGCTTAAACGATTGTTTTTGCTATTTTAACAGTCCTCCCAAATTTTTAGCTGATTTGGATGTAATTTGGTTGTGCACGTGCCGTTTCAAGGTTACATGAAAATTACTATGAGAATTGCCACTTATGTAAAGGATCGTTTCGTGAAGCAGCCCAGAATCTATTTGAATACATTTAACGCAGCGCCATCATAGAATAGATCCTAAGCTGAAAGTCAGTTGTTGTTGCGAAGCAATATGACTTTTGTGAGCAAAATTATAAAGAAAACAGAAATGCTCATTATTGATATTGATGTTATTCTTTTACGTGTTAAATTGAATTTCCCACAATTCAGTATTTCCCTAATAACTTTTGTTGCCAGCATCAAATCGTTTAGCAACAACGACGATATTTTCCCTTGTTAAATTTCCTATGTTGCTAACGTATTCATACATTTTTAGAGTTTAATGGGCAATGATGGGGAACGGTTTTTCACAAAAGTTACTGTTTTCATAGTAATTTTCATACAAACTTCAAACTGCTTGTGCTCAGTCAAATTACATCCAAATTAGCTAAAAATTTAGGACGATTATTAAAATGGCAAATGCCATCGTTTAAGCATAGGGGAGCAAAAAAGTCAAAATTTGAATCACTCTAATGGACATAGTCGGCGACTGTCAAGCTGTGGAACCACCAACGCTGGACGAGGTTAAGAAGGCTCTAAACCAGCTGAAAAACAGTAAAGCTTCTTGGAAGGTCGAGATCCCGGTCGAGCTTCTCAAACACGGAAGTGAGCACTGAGCAGCTGCATCAATCAATCTACCACAGTATCCAGAAAATATGGGAGGCTGAAAAACTGCCTGCCGGCTGGTTGGATAGCCTCATATGCCCAATGTATAAAAGACTAGAGTGTGCCAATTATAGAGGGATCACCCTTCTGAACTCGGCGTACAAAATCCTGTCACGTATCCTGTTTATCAGACTGAGGCCACTTCGTCGGCGAATACCAGGCAGGTTTTAGTGAGGGCCGATCAACGACGGATCAGATATTTAGCCTGCGGATGATGCTTGATAAATTCCGGGAGTACAATTTGCAGACTCACCATCTGTTCATTGATTTCAAAGCAGCGTACGATTCTGTGAAGAGAAATGAGCTGCGGCAGATAATGTCCGAACATGGTTTTCCGGCGAAACTGATAAGACTGATACGTGCAATGCTGGATGGCTCGAAATCAAGTACTCGGATTCCAGACGAAGTATCAACCTCGTGTGTGACCTTAGACGGATTGAAGCAGGGTGATGCACTTTCGAATTTATTGTTCAACATTGCACTCGAAGGCGCTATTAGGAGATCTGGCGTGCAGCGGAACGTGCCACACGGTTGCATATGCTCCTGGGCTTTGCAGACGACATCGACCTTATTGGAATCGATCGCAGAGCAGTAGTGTAGGCTTTGGTCCCACTGAAGAGGCAGACGGCGAGGATAGGCTTGACCATTAACTCTACCAAGACAAAATACATGGTGGCAGGTAGAGATAGGGGAAGACCTAGTGGTGTTGGAGCAGAGGTAGTGCTTGATGGGGATGTGTTTAAAGTTGTTGAAGAACTCGTTTACCTTGAAACGCTTGTGACATGTGACAATGACGTTTCCCGCGAAGTGAAAAGACGTATTGTTGCTGCGAATAGGGCCTTTTACGGATTACGTAACCAGCTTAGGTTCCGCAACATGCAGACGGAAACGAAATTTGATCTATACAAAACTCTGATTCTACCAATGGCCCTTTATGGACATGAAGCATGGACGTTAAAAGAGGCGGACCGGAGAGCTTTCGAGGTTTTCGAGCGAAAAGTGCTGCGTAATATACTTGAAGGGAAACTGTGGAGCATACACATTAGGGTGGCTCAAATTAGTATGGGAAAAACTTTTTTCAATTCTTTTGATGGGCCGCCCTCTTATTCGGTTCTCATTGATGTCCTGATGCTCTGGACAAAATTGCAGCCAAATCGGTCAACGTTTGGGTGGTGCTAAACTCGTTGGAAGTTTATATGCAAAAATGTATGCAGAAACATCCAAAAACAGTGAATTGCAGTTGGACGGCTTAGCTTACGATGAAGAACTATGATACTCATTCAGATCTTAAAGAATTTAATACAGAATGTTATGCAGAAAACCGCGAGCAGATTAGAGTTTGCCCGGCTAAGCTATTACCATTTCTCTGAAGTGGGGTTTGAGCAAATTTCGTTTCTTTTACCTTTGAAAAGAAATAAATTCACCCCTGCAACGCTCCAGTAAAATGCTAATATCTTTGCCTAATAAACTCTTTTCTTCTCGCGGTTTTCAGCATAACATTTTGTATTTAATTCTACAAGAACTGAATGAGTATCATGGTTCTTGATCGTAAATTTTGCCGTCCAACTGCAAATCACTGTTTTAGGATGTTTCTGCATACATTTTTCATTATAAACTTCCAACGAGTTTAGCACCACCCAAACGTTGACCGATTTGGCTGAAATTTTGTCTAGAGCATTAGGGCACCAAATAGAACCGAATAAGAGGGCGGCCCATCAAAAAATTTGAAAAAGTGTTTTTTGAGCCACCCTAATACACATGAATCATGAGGTATATCAAGTATACAAAGAAGAAAATATTGTGAATCGCATAAAATACGGCAGACTTCTGTGGGCTGGTCACTTAGTGCGAATAACGGAAGAAAGAATAGCGAAAACAATATTCAACAGAGAACCCGATAGGGGCCAGCGACTTCGTGGAACGCCACGAACACGCTGGCTGCACGCGATGGAATCGGACCTGAGGACCCTGAACGTTCGGGGAAACTGCAGGAACATCGCCCAGGATCGACGACTATGGAGCTCTACAATACGCCAGGCATCAGGTATCAGGTATCAGAACGTCGGCTCCAGGGGCATGTTCACCTCAATTCGGGAGATTTGTGCCATCGCCTTCACAGCCTTTCTCATCACGCACCTGACGGAAAAGGAAGTGAACAAAAAGGAAAGGAATATGGATGGGAGAAAAATGGGAAGTTGAGGAAAGGTACCCTTGAAGAGGGCATACAACGTATACAACACGTACAAAAGCTCATAGCTCTTTACCACAACGGGTTATGAACAACAGAATGCTTTGAAGGTTCAGGTTTCTGTAGTCAATTTCACTTAGTAAGTGTTTACCAAATATTTGGAAACGCAGTTGCGCATAAACTGGGCAGTTACATATCAGATGATAAGAAGTTCCATAATCGGATTCACAACCATCACAGACAAAGGATTCAACACGTTGAATATTTGCCATGTGATAGTTGAGTCGGCAGTGACCCTTCAAGGCCTTGACTAAGACACTGCAATTCTGTTTAGACAGATTAGCTAAATAGTTAGCTACTACCGGAGATGACTCTCGGATATACAATTTTGTTTGTCGACATGAATCCAAACTACTCCAATACCGTTTGTGCTGAGTGGAAGCCCAAGAGCTAATCAAACGCTTCACCCAACACTTAGATATTGGAATAGCTGGCTCAGGACCAATAAAGTCATGCGATGCTCCATTACGAGCTAACTCATCAGCCAATTCGTTTCCAGCTATGGATGAATGGCCAGGTACCCATATAAGGTGCAATGTATTAACCGAATTCAGTTCCTCTATTTGAGTTCGACATGCGATTACTAGCTTCGACCTTGAGTTGACCGAAGCGAGGGCTTTGATAGCTGCTTGACTATCTGAACAGAAGTATATTGCTTTGCCCATTATGTGTTTCTGAAGTGCAGATTGCACTCCACACATAATGGCAAATATTTCCGCTTGAAAGACAGTGCAGTGTCTACCCAGTGAGTGTGACTGTTCCAATCTTAGCTCACGCGAGTAGACACCTGCACCCGCTCTACCTTCGAAGGGGGAGCCGTCAGTATAACAAACAATGCTGTCCGACATACTTCTCTCCAAATAGCCAGATGTCCACTCATCCCGCGAGGAATTGTGTTGAAAATGTCCTATAAGGAAAACTACTAGCGAGTGTGAGATCACTTGGAGCAAGGACTGTTCTGTCCCAATCAACCATGAGCTGTAACAACGAAGTGTATGTAGAACTGCAGTTTACAGGATAATCTTCCATGAAACCAAGCACCCATAATCGGTAAGTACAAGAAAGTGCTTCTTGTTTGAGATGGATGTGTAGTGGGGCCACGTTGAAGAGAACCTCGAGAGCAGCCGTAGGAGTCGAAGAGAACGCACCAGTCATTGCCATTAGGCACATCCTTTGAAGATGGCCTAATTTAGACTGAATTGTCCTCACTTCACCCTTTTGCCACCACACAAGACATCCATAAGCCAAAATTGGTCGTACAACTGTTGTGTAAATCCATTTGATATATTTAGGTTTAAGACCCCAAGTTTTACCAAAAGTTCGTCGGCATTGGCCGATAGCCATACACGCCTTTTTGACTCTGAACTCAATGTTAGGAGTCCAGGAGAGCTTGGAATCAAGAATTAGTCCCACATACTTTACCTGATCCGTTACATTGATTTCAGAGTCAAAAAGATGTAATGGGCGAATACCGTTACGGTTACGTTTTTCCGTGAAAAGAACAATAGATGTTTTATTCGGATTGACCGAAAGGCCATATTGGCGACACCAACTTTCAACTACCTGAAGAGCGTTTTGCATCAGGTCGAATAAAGTAGTAATACACAAACCGACTATCAATATTAGATAGTCGTCAGCAAATCCATAGGTAGAAAAACCGCCATTATTGAGTAATCTCAATAGCGTATCTGCAACGAGGTTCCACAAAAGTGGAGATAATACTCCCCCTTGGGGGCAGCCACAGACACTTAATTTCCTAATCGCTGCTTGACGTAATGTCGAGTAGAGATGTCGGTTTTTAAGCATCTGGTGAATCCATTTGGTAATTATATTAGGTAACCCATGACATCGTGCGGCTTCCAATATTGCATCGAAAGACACGTTGTCAAAAGCACCCTCAATATCTAAGAACGCACCAAGGCATGATTGCTTCTGAGCAAATGCTTTCTCGATGTCGTAGACAAGTTACGGTGGACTTTCCATATTCGTAAGCATGTTGATTAACATGAAGAGGCATGTTAATAATACGTTCTAAGCATTTCAGAAGAAATGAGGTCAGACTTATGGGTCTAAAACTCTGCTTCTTCATACGAAGCACGTCCTCCTTTTGGGATAAACTTTACAGTGACATCCCGCCAGGATATGGGAATATACCCAGTAGCAAAACTGCATACTAAAAGTTTTTTCAAAGCATGTTTGATATGCTTAAGTCGCTTCGGAAGAAGAACGGAATAGTTCCGTTCTTCCCCTGGAGATTTGTAAGGAGCAGAACTGTTAAGTGTTTATTGAATCAATTCAGTAGTTATGATTCTACGAGCTTGAGCCAAAGACCCATAACTATATGAAAAGACATCAGGAACATCCGAAGATGCAATATCTACACATCCAGGGAAGTGTGTATCAAATAAGTGCTCTAACATTTCTTCGTCAGAAGAAGTGTAGTCGCCATTTGGCTTGCGAATTTCGCCAACTTGGAAATCCTTGGATCTCGCAAGAATTTTATTCAATCGAGTGGCTTCACTCAAATTGGAAACATTTGCACAAAGGTTTTTCCAGCCGAATCGTTCAGCAGATCGTAGAGCCTTCTTGTAAGCTTTGCGAGCCAACTTGAAAGAATCCGTCCCTGCTGAATGGCGTCTGTTCCAACTCCTTCTACACTGCTTCCTGAGCTTAGCCAAATCAGAATTCCACCACGGGGTTCCTCTTGAGGTTTTCACAGAACGCAAGGGGCAAGCTTCTTCAAAAGCTTCCACGATATGCAACGTTGTAGTATCAACGGCATCATCCAAGTCGGTAGGAGTTTCAATGGATGGTAGATATCCATGAAATTTTGTCGAGAGCAACTCTGTATAGAGATCCCAGTTGGTTGAACGGGGATTTCTAAAACGCAAGGTCTGCGAAGAAACATTCAACTGATCAAAATAGATGTAGCGATGGTCAGATATGGATTCCTCATCTGACACATGCCAATTCGTCAACTCGTGACTGATTCGATTGGAGCAGAGAGTTATGTCTAATACTTCTGCTCTATTAGATACCATAAAGGTTGGGCGATTGCCTATGTTAAGTAAACCGTTCCAGTACTACTTAAGTATTCCATCAAGCTGGAGCCTCTCAGATTGATATCCGAGCTACCCCAGATGATGTGATGAGCATTAGCATCACTACCGACAATTAGCGGAAGGCCTTTTGACGTGCAATAACTGACCACTTGTTTGAAAGCATCCGTAGGGGATGGTTCATCATGTGGTAAATAAACCGAACAATAGACGTATTTCCTGACGGGGGATCCGCTAGTTGCATCAATTGTGACAACACATACATCTCTGGTTGTTAGTTCAGAGATAAGTGTAGCAACGATAGCGTTGTTAACAAGTACACATGCACGCGGCATTGATCGAGAGTTTGCCATTTCATTACTGAAAGCAGCAAAAACCGGGTTCACTAGGTTACCTAGGTAAAAGCTACCCTTGCGAAAATAGGGTTCCTGCACCAAAGCCACTTGGGATTTGCCATTTTGCATAAGTCTACTGTAGAGAATAAGACTTGATAAATAAAGATAAATAAATTCTACATTAATACAAACATATTCCTATTGTAACATCATTTCGTCCAACAATAAAGAAAAATGGAAATCCGCCAGTCTATGATATTTCTGGTGTTTGCATCACAACAGGCGTGATCTGCAAAACCATTTCTCAACGTTTGACTCCCGAACATCTTGGAAGGCGTAGTTAAGTATAACAAACAACACATCACCGTTGCCAACGCCAAACCGTATAAAAGGCGGGTGTCAACGGAGCCAGAAGTCATTCTTACAACGGATGTCGTGGCGAACGCATCTTATCAAGAAAAAGAAAATCAAGCTTTCCAGATTTATCAAGCAAGGACTGGAAGTCTGGTGATCGTGGCAGGACGATACATCTATCAAGATCTTATCAAGAGAACCAAGCATGGACGAGAACTGGTTCGGGTGGGCACCCGATTCAAGCGCTGAAAATTACGACAATGGCGCGGGCGGTAGCAGATCAACATCTCCCAATCGGTAAGTATTTCAAAATGCTGAACTGTAGATGAGGCAGTATTCAGCATTATTGACCTCTGATAGATAAGGCAGAGTGTCAAAACTACCAAAGAGTAAGCATTACGGAACTATAGACGAGGTAGTGTCCGATAAATAAAATACAGCTCTGATAGTTAATGCAAAGTAAAATTTCATTTAAAGCTGTAGTCGAGGCAGCACGAAAAAAAAAATAATAAGAATGAGAAATATAAAATGATATGAACAATTAAGTTGAACTACAAAGTATACCCTTTACTGTTTTGTTACAGAATGAAACTGAAATCGAAGAGTAAGATTTCGAAAAAGATGCTAATGGAGCAAATGGTAGCACTCAAAAACGAGTTGGATTTCGTTAGAAAAGAAAAAGACCAATTACTGCTTGACAAAGAAAACGCACGAAATAATCAAACAAGACAAATGGATACGTGTCAACAACAGGCATCTGGCAACGAGTCCCTGTTAGCCACCAGCTAGGCTTTGTGACTACAAAAACGAGGAGGAAATGGAAGCTATAGTTCGAACTATTGTTAAAGGGACAAGCGATAGTCGTGTGCGCGTGTTAGCTCAACGAAACTGGGTAAACCAAGGCGACATGAATAGCCTAATTGCTATGGTACGAGACCAAGAGATGGAGATTTTCAATGAGGAAGAATACCAGAAACTAAATCGACAAAGCATCGCTGCAGTAACTGCAGCACCGCAAGGCACTACTCAACGATTCCAGTTACGACGTGGAACCGGATAAAGATATCAGGGATATCATCGCGGAAAAGGTTCCTCTTATCATCGTTATCAGGCTCTCCGTGCAAGTTCACCCAGAAATGCTTGTTGGCGATGCGCCAGCATGTACCATGGTCCAGCAGATTGTCCAAATCTGGATAAGGTGTGCCATAATTGTAACCGACGTGGTCATTTAGCTCGAGCTTGTTCAGCTCAGTCCCGACAAGGAAGCGGTCAAAAGCGAATACACGATGGAACGGAAGAAGAAGAGCCGAGAGCTAAGATCGCAGCAATTACGCAAAATGGGGAAGATAATGAAGAAAAGGTACATAATGTGGTTGAATTTGAATAACGTTTAATATCTCTTATTTCACATTCGAACTTAACTTTAACCTTTTGAATTTTGAATAAAATATTCTCATGAAAATATTGAGTAGATGTACGGTTTATTTTCTTTAATCATTCTCAGTATGGAAAGAAGTATACCAGATAAAACAGTATAATTTTGATTGATAATTTGAACCTTAAAAAAAAGAAAAGAAAGGGGGAGTATATAGGGTTTTATTGTTTTTTCAAATGTGAAATAATGCTGTTATCAAAATAATCGATATCATAATATAGGTTGTTTTACTTTTATAGAATGAAAAGAAATACATATCCGAAACTACTATCACTGAAAAGACAATATGCACTGTACCAGCTTACAATCCACTAACAGAGGAAGATGCATATGTTATTGGTCGAGTTGCTGGGGTACGGGTAATTTTCTTTATTGACTCCGGAGCACAAGTAAACACTATCACGAAACAAATTTGGGATAAAATGCGACAAAACAAGTGTACCGAGAGCGAACTTCATGAGGTATGCACCACTGCAGATAAAACACTGCGAGCATATGCTTCATTAGGCCAAATTGATGTAGTAGCAACGTTTTTTGCAAAGTTACACGTTTCTGAAGATAGACCGAATCTTTTGGAAAAATTCTACGTTGTTGAAGAATCGCGATCCTTGATGGGATTCAACACAGCGGCTAGGTACAGTCTATTAGACGTGGGACTTCGAGTTCCGGTGAACGATCACGGCAATATCTGGAAATGCGAGCTTGGTGCAATAAGCACAGTATCAGCTTTAATTCAAGAAGAATTTCCGAAATTCAACGTTCCACCCGTTCTGCTACATTATAATAAGGATTTACCTCCTGCTAGAAATGTGTATACTCATATCCCGGCAGGCTTCAAGAGATTGGCACAACTGAAAATTGTCGAATTATTGTCAACCGGAATAATCGAACCTGTCTCAGAAAACATGGATAGATCCTTTTGCTCATCATTGCTAGTTGTGCCAAAAGGAAAGGACGACATTCGCTTAGTTATTGATTTGAGAGGCCCGAACAAATGCATTTTCCGGACACCATTCAAAATGCCGACATTTGAATCTATCTTATTGGAATTACACGGTGCAAAATGGTTTTCAACAATAGACCTGAAAAACGCATTCTTTCACGTCGTACTGGACGAACGTTGTCGACATTTGACAAATTTCTTCTCAGGAGATACACTATATCGGTGCCGTCGGCTTCCATTTGGCCTATGCAATGCTCCGGACATATTTCAGGAGATTATGCAGTCAGTTATTTTAACAGGATGTGAAGGAACGGTAAACTACCAGGATGATGTACTAGTGTTCGGATCAACAAAAGAAGAACACGATAGGAACCTGGCTGAAGTTATGAAGCGTCTCGAGGATCACAATGTTATGATAAATAAAAGCAAATGCGTATTTGCCAAACAAAAAGTTACATTTCTTGGGTTCGATTTATCAGCCAGTGGCTGGAGTATTGAAAACGACAAGATAAAGGCCATTCAACAGTTTCGCCGACCAGAAAACCAAGATGAAGTCAGGAGCTTTCTAGGATTAATCAACTATATTGAAAGATTCATACCTCATAGAGCAGATAAGACATGGCGATTGCGAGAATTGGCAAGATCGAAGCAATTTTACTGGTCAACAGAATTGGACCAAGAGTTCAACTATCTAAAATGTGATGCCTGGACTAAAATCAACACACTTCGAAAAAATCATGTAAATCTAAGTGATGTTGGATGCACATAAAAGGAGCGATCCGTTGGACATAATTTTACGTCACTTCTTAAAATTACATGACATTGAAATTCTTAATCAGAATTTACGTTCGATGACTTAAAAAGATGTTATGCAACTTAAAATTACTTCCCAAATTAAAGTCATCGTTGATGTAATTTTAAATGACCATTGCTGCAACTTTCTACTGCAAATGATTTAACCATACTTACCATACCAGTATTCACAATGCCAAATTATATTCAGCAATCAAATTGTACCTCATGTGAAGCTCTCCACGATAATCAGTGAGCGGCTGATATACAAATTTAAGTCGAAGTACAATCGAAAAAAGAAATAATTCAAGACTTCTATGTTATGTTGCACTATGCAGCCTAAAAATAGAATTCGTTCTTTATTCGTTAGAAAGCATTTTTTTAAATATATTTGCTCGTGAATCGTATCAATAACAAATACTAACAAACATTGCCTTTATTGCAGATTCGTTCCAGTTTCATATTCCTAGTTTATTCACACAAACATGTTTTGCAAGTCGGGGACAGTTAATCGAGATTCAAATATATATTTTTCAAATCTTTTGGATACTCGTAGAAGCAGGTCAAATTGTTGATACATACATGCATTAATGTTCGATCCGCTTTTTACAAATCATTTTTTTTTTGTATTTGAAATTCTTAGATCAATGGATATTTCACTATGTCTGAGCGAATAATGTTGTGAACTACATTGGGTTTCGGATATATTGGATAATAATTAAAAACTAAAACTATTATATGTATCGGTTTTGCTATCGTTTATATTTTAAAAAACAGTTGTGGTTGTTTTACTAATTGACGTGTATTATAATGAAACGTGTTAAATAATAATCTCTGCTGTAACTAATAGTAATCTCTCAAGTTCGGAAAATGTTAGAATTCATTTTACGTCTAACGTATGAGAAGCTTAACTAACCATCTATGATTGCGGCCGGCACATGGTTCGAAATCCTTCAATGACGCTCTAGAACCAGACGCTGTTGTTTGCTTTTTCTAGTTGCCTTGGACTTAGATCCTGTTATCAGGAATAATTTTGAAGAAGTAGGATTGCACCAACTCCAAAAACTTGGAGGTGCATTTCATATACATCAAATTATAAATGTAATGCACCGCCAACAACTCACCAACCGCAGTGATGACGTCGTTCGATCCCTCAGTGAAGGCAAACTTGTTCCGCAAATACGTAGAATACGTAGCCATTATTGCCAAGATCTTGAAAGAAAAGACAAAGCGTTAATCAACAGCGGGTTGAGTTTCTTCACATTAAGTAACACCAGAGGCAAAGGAGGCTTATGGATTCTTGAGTAAGTTTTGGGAACAAAAAAGACAACACCGTCTTCGACCAGAGGTCATACAGACTCAACACCTAGACAACGGACTGGATACACATATCACCCAGTGGACCGGTGGAGAATTTTTCGATCACGAAAAGTTTCCTCCTTACCGGGGCGGGATTCGAACCCACACTCCATAGCTCATGCGTCTAGACGATTGACGTCGCTAACCACACGGCCATCAGTATATGTCACAAATTATAAAAAAATTAAATATATATACATTTTGCCATAACATTTACCTAATTTCTGACCAACAAAGCCCAGTCTAAATTGCAATACTTTTTATAATTTTTGTTTTCAAATTGTAAAAGTTAATAGCAAAGATTTTGTTTAGATATGTTGACTTAAAATTTAAAAAACAAAGGGAAGGTCAATTACATTTGTTAAAACTTTTTTTCCATGCTACATACTATTTAAACATGTGTGTATTGCTGAAAATGGGCATTAAAGCATTAATTTTATTCATATTCCATTTATGATTATATTTATGGCAGCTAATATTCGTCATAACCACAAGTAACATGATCCGTTACATACCGACACAAACAAGCACCGGCCCGACACATTCTGTTGTTATTTCTGATGCCTTTGTTCCAAGCTAAAAATACAAAAATACTATAGTGGTTGGTAGTAACACATTATGCAAGAGACTTACTTCTTTCCGAATGATGAGTTCGTTGACATTTTCCCCGAGCAAATAGCACAATGACGCAATGATGTCGTAGTCCGAAGGTGTATGATCCAGTCCGATTTTTGGTCGACTTTTCAAAAAGTCAACGAATTTTCGTTCGTTTACCCACAAATAGCTTCTCGAATGTGTCCATAGGCACGCCTGTTGCTTTCTCGAAATGGTAGCTTATAAGTTGTCGTCGGCGAAGAATGGGAAGACCAGTAACAATATCCTTAAGGTTCTTTGGTTCATCCAATCGAAATCGCACGTATGACTGAGAGACTGAGAAACTCATCGTTCAATACTTTCGGATCGTTTCTGACAAGTTTCCCTACGATGTCCTTGGAACAGTCTTTAGAAACCGCCGTCCAATACTCTTTGAGTGTGCCGGCTTTCACATTTTTATTCCTACGAACCTCGGCGACTGAAAGCTTCGCATCCGGATCCTTGAAACGGTTCAAGTAAGAATTTCGGTTGATAAGTTTATGCTTCAATGCAACATGACTATTATGATTAATGCATCCATCATCGTCTATGAAATTTAGACCCGAGTATTTCGAGTGAACTTGCCGTGCAACTGATTCCATCGTACACGCTGATATTTCGGTATCAATGCAACGCATTTGATGGACGATATTATTCGTCAAAGTAGTCATATCAGATTTGGGGAACTGAACACCGCGAGGAATACTTTTTGTCGGGATTTTGGTCTCGAAACTCTTTGCAAACGATTCAACTGCCCAATAATATTGTCACCGATTTTCGTCCAATTCACACTGAAAGTACGAAATTTCATCTCTGTCGATGCGTGACGTTTTTCGCTTTTGGTGAGTTTTACATCTTCCTCTGCTACCGATCTTTTTCACTGATGTGTTTGGTGATATGTTCTCTTCATCGGAAATGCCTTCAATCAATTCTTCCATTATTGATCCTTGCTTCATTACAACCGCCGAATCGCAATCTTGTATTTCTTCGACAATAACGGTCTCATCTTGCTCCACTTTACTGTTAAGTAAAGTTTCCAATGGGTTGATATACGGGAGTGATGACGTAGATGCTTGGTTACTGTCCGGCAAAAGGCGACGAGATTTGATTGGCGTAGCACCATGAATGGATCAACGGATGTATATGACCAGAACCAGAGTTCGATGGAAATGAATAGATAGTCGGTTGTCGTTGTACATGCAGTATTATTATTAGGTCCCAGAGAAGACGGAACAGCGGTTACGCTACGATTGAGTGTTTGCTCCGGCGCACTAGATACGACGGCGACGATTTTTTGGCATTTTAAAGGAAGTGACGGTCTGGAGCTGTGATGGTCGGTTGCCGTCAGGAATAATTGTGCTGAGATTTTGTGTTCGTAATACTAGAGAAGGATCAGAGGCGGGTATAACAAGAATCAACCGTTTGTTCCGGCGCACCAGATACGACGGTGACGATTCTTGGCAGTTGAACTGGGACCACGTCTTGAAGCGATGACGGGCGGTTGCCATCTGACATAATGCTGCTGAGATTTCGTCCGTGTAGTGCCAGAGAAGGATTCCCGGCAGTATGGCCATTGTCAACCACTTGCTCTGGAAAACCAGATACCATGGCGACAATGTTTGGTGTTTCTGCATTTACGTTGTTCATACTGTCCATGTCATGATCGTCAGCTGAAATTTAATAAATACAGATAATAAATAATATATTGATTTTAGAGAGACTGATGAAAAAGTCATTTTTCTTAATACTAGATACGTTTTTGCACCTCTCTCTCTAACCTTTGTTAGGAAATAACATATGCTCATAAATAGGCCAAACCAGTCATCAATACTGAATTTTCGAAACGACTTAGGGGTCGTGCACTTATTACGTAAGCATTTTTTCTGGATTTTTCAACCCCCCTTCCCTCATGTAAGATTTTTCCTTCATGAATGATTTTATTTATATGGTGCGTATCATATTTGCAGACTTAAGCAAATTTTGAAAAGTAATATAGGTAAAGATTGCGCAAAAGGATCTGCTAACACTGATTCTGAATTATGCTCATGTTTAGAGGCCCCTGAATAAGAGAAACGCGGATAGGTATGTGCCGCCTATCGAACCGTCAAAAAACAGCAGCCAATCGAGCAGGAGACCTGTCAAGCAGCCAAAATTTTGCTCAAATACTAAATTCGATTTTATGCCATTTCTAAGTAAACAAAATTGAATGTATTTTACATTCAGTTTGCAGTAATATATGCAAGTCATTTATAGAATATGAAATGAAATTCCATTGTTCATTGGATTCTATTGTTTATGTGATGTGCACACATAAAATAGAGTATTGTGAGACTTTATCTACATAAACAATTTCATCATCCTTTTCATGTGTTGTTCTTTGATGAAGAAGATTGAATGCAGTGTTGGCAGAGTCATAGTTTCTATCCGCGTTTCTCTTATTCAGGCCTTCTTCTTCTTCTTGGCATTACATCCCCAAACTGGGACAGAGCCGCCTCGCAGCTTAGTGTTCATTAAGCACTTCCACTATATCCAATAACTATTAACTGCGAGGTTTCTAAGCCAGGTTACCGTTTTTGCATTCGTATATCATGAGGCTAACACGATGATACTTTTATGCCCAGGGTAGTCGAGACAATTTCAATCCGAAAATTGCCTAGACCGGCACCGGAATCGAACCCAGCCACCCTCAGCATGGTCTTGCTTTGTAACTGCGCGCATCTTACCGCACGGCTAAGGAGGCCCTCTACTCATATTATTATTTTGGGAACTTCCAATTTTGCTCAATCCTTCAAGTTACTTTAGAACGTTAATTTCGTGCGTGCGATGCGCTCAAAATCGCCTATAGAATGACTGCTTTTTCTTCGCAGAGTCCGACCTTCTTGCAAGTTAAACGGAAACCAACACTCATACATGTATGGTCCGCTGTACACCCTTTATTATCAATCTCTTTATGTCCTACGTAGTGGTGACAATCGCAGTGCTTGCATCCGAAAATCAACACACACACATTTCTAGATTGCCTTGAGAATAGGTCGTATGTGCAAAAGAGAGACTCTCTTTGTTCACGCTCTCTTTCGCTTGTACATAAGTTTCGAATTCGTTTTTAAAAAGTTCCAACCTAGGTTGGAACCAGTTCCAACCTAAGTGCTGTCAAAGTGTTTTTTTATTCGCTCAGGTTGGAACTAGGTTCGCACTAGTTCCAACCCCAAAGCTGTCGGGTTCGCACTGTGTTGTTTCACGGTTTCGCACCGGGTTCACCAATACAACTGTACTTCAACTGTCAAAACCACGTGGGTGAGTGGGACTGGGTGGAATAAACAAGCAGAAGGGAGAAACGAAACTGTCTGTTTATTAAAATAAAATGCGCGTTGAAAATCTTTTTTCCGATAATTTTGTGATATTTGTTATTGTAGTTTCAAATGAAATTAAACCGGTACTGTTGTCTAGATTCAGTTTGAAAATAATTGTTAGGGAAATTATATATTCATAAGTTCATTCAGGGTTTCCTTACTGATTGTGTCCTAAATTAGGTCAGTGGATGCAATTATGTAGTTTGGGAATTCCCTTGAAACCCATTCACAAAATCCGCTAAGAATTGTCAGAAAATATATTTGAGGAATACCGAATAGAATTATTTCTTATGCAGAATTTCTTTTGAAATTCTTCCAAAAACTCTTTCGTGCGTTTCAGAATTGTCTTCGTAAATTCTGCTAAAAAATACTTCAGAAATTCTTTCAGTAATTCTTTCTTGATTTTTTGGCGATATCTTTCAGGCATACCTCCATATTTTTTCCAAGGGATCCTTTCGAGATGAATTCCTTTGGAAATTCTTCTAGGAATATCTTTGAATACTGTTCCAGGATTTTCTATGGAAGAATTCCTACAATAACTCCTTCAGGAAATCTTTCTGGAATACAGGAGTTTACTCGAAGTTTCCTTCAGGAATTGCTCCGCAAGTTTCGTACATAAGTTTTCCCGGAAGTACCTTGAGCAATTCCTCCGGGAGATTCTTGAAAATTGAAAATGTGCGGGGCCCAAAATCCGGCGGAAAATTTTCCTGAGGTGTGAGGCTACCTTTATCAGGAGAGAAAATTAGCGAATTGCATTTTTATTGCATGCTTCTGAGTGTTCTCCGAAAAAAAAACTATAATTAAATAGGTGAACTGTTCCGATCTCCATCTCACTGAACATATATTCATCTCATCGGGAAACAAAAAAATACAGCACCAATTTCGTTGCCTCTTTTTGTCAACATGCGTGCTCACTGCTGAAAAAATTTCAAAATAATAAACAATCCAAATTTCTTTCCATTGACTTTTTTTTTTTTGATAGGATGATTATCGGAGCCATGAGGACTAAATTCCAGGAGAGCAGTTCCCCTGTTTTGAAAAATCCAATTCCAAAAATAAATTCCAACTATCCGCAAAAAATCAGTTCACGCACTTTTTAAACATATTTATTTATCACGATCTGAGTTAGTCCAACGCACTGCCATTTTTGCACTGGATGCTCCTGGATCCATATGTTCTCGAATCAAAACAAACACGATGCTACGCACACCAACATATCCAATGACAGATGGAACTGAAAATGTTTTTTATTCAGTTCAGGTTTGCACTGACCCAGGTTTAAAAACGAATTCGACATTAGTTTTGCATATTTTGCCATATTTTCACTTCAGAACGATAGACAAAGTTATAATTTTTCATTTCGTTCATTTTTACTTTTGGCTACATCATCAATCGTAATCGTCATCCCATTAAACTGTGGTTCGAAACTAGTTTCGACAAACTGTATGGATCCAACATTTATACTAGAATAAATAAACACATTTTTTTATTAAAAACTCAATGCTTACTATTTATACTTCATGCTCTTTTAAAACTTTTGTTAATTCATTGCTAAAGTTGTCTACAAACTTTGCCACAAACTTAAGATGAAGCTTCTTGTTGCTACTTTATTGGGTGGTACATATATTGAAATGTTTTTTATTAGCTGGAACAAATTTCATACATTTTATTTTATTGGCGTTTAAATCTCGCCATACATAATTATACGGCGATAGAAATACTGTTTGAGCTAATGTCGGAACGTCTGTGCTCAATTTGTACACGACTGTTATTGCCGGTACAACTTGCTCACAGACGGGTCCAAAGTATAACTTGACTCCAGACCGAACTTCAAATTTCCTGAGGTGGAGTCAAAAGTTGAACAAACATGTCGGACCGAGTGTAGGGCCCTTATAGACTCTGGCTAAAACCTGGCCATCAATTGAGCAATACATCCGGGAGGAAGCTATCCAAAGAGTATTCAAAGAAAAATTTAAAAACATACGCAAGCTGCAACGACCTCAGAAATCGGTCCCGGTCGCTAACTCGCTGCTAACTCGTTTCCACAGAGTAACTACACGACGAGCACAATGCGACGCGACGCGACTCGATTAAAAGAAGAAACAATCGATTATCAATGACCTGTCAAATTGCACTACTCGCGTCGCGTCCAGCATTGCATGTCGCGTTTACTCATGCCTCAGAGCACTAAAATATTTCATGCTTCATGAACCTACTCCGGTCCACGATTTTGACGTAACATCGCATGCCAGTTATTCAAAACATATAATGACATACTCAGACTAGAGATGAATTTAACAATTTGTAGAGATGTATACTTTGCGTATAATACATCAATGACCAATATTCAACCGAATATTTAATACGGTGCAGAGCCGATTATATGAGATGTGTTTGGGGAAATGAGCTGACTATTGAAGAAAGGTGGACACTCTGCTCTGGCTTTTCCACCTCTAAGACGGCCCGGGCAGTAGCTGACCACCACGTGAGCCACCACAGCACCGGCACTATCTAGAACTGACTATGTAAGAACCCTTGCAGCTCACCCGTGGCATCTCACGCACTACTACGAGCGAGCTTGGTGTAAGCACGTAGCCTTCTGCTGCAATTACTGTTGTTCTAGACAGTTTCCGACATAATCTGCTTGAGCTGTGCTCACCTGAATTCTTAGAGTGTAGGAATATGTGGTGTGATACATCAATTTTTTTGTTAAATATCTTGGCTTTCATATCAATTTTTCGCAAATTTCATATCAATTTGTCCATTTTCAAGAAACATGTGCTGTGCATATGCACAGCCAAGATATTCTAACAAAAAATGGTTTTCTGTACGGCCGAGTTGCCTGTTTGAATATATGCAATTCCTTAATGGTAAATCAAGTGTTATTATAGTAGAGATTCAACAAAGGGCCTTCCAAAAGCCATGCGAGGTAAATATGCGGGGCCACAAAAGCAGAGACCATGCTGAGAGGTGGCTGGGGTTCCATTCCCGGTCCAGTCTAGGAAACTTTCTAGGTTGGACATTTTCTTGACTTTCCTGGTCATAAAAAAGTATCATCGTGTTAGCCTCTACTGACAGCGTTAATAACTGCGAGGTGCGGAATCAATACTCAGCTGCGAGACGACAATGTCACAAGAGGATATGTAATACAAATTAGAAGAAGTGGGGAAAGAAGAATAAGTAGAACTCATCAATCATTCTGAGTAAAGTGGCATTATTCCAGCCTGATGCAGTCAATCTTCATAGCTCCCTCGGATGGACTCAAACTCATAATGCCCATCTAGTAAAAAAAAACTTTCTGTTTGTTGGGTTAAGATTTCATCCTTGTCCAACTCAGCGAATACAATATAACGTAATTTTGGCCACAGATCCCTATCGATTCCAATAAAATGAAATACAATTTCTCGTTAGAATGCAACGTGTTGCAAAAAAATTCAGGTGAGGGCGAGTGCTTTAAAATGGGCAAGACTTTTTTGACGTAAGACAAATTATTTTTGTCATTACTTTCGAGTCCCACATAGTCCGATCAGGCCAGTTTTATTAGGAACAACAATGTCATATTTTATTAGAAAACAAATCAGTTAAAGATGAATGCTACCAAAATTTGGGCGAGACTTTGCACCACCACACAGACATCACCTCAATTTCTTCGAATTGGGTTGATCGGTGAGTATTAATATATTTTGCTAAATGGGCACCTCCGGGCCCTCTATAAAAAGAAGAAAGAGAAAAAGAAAAAAAGAAAATTTCTTCGGGCCTTCTACAAGGAAAACTAACACAAAAGGTCTCCCGGGCCTTCTATGAAAAGTTTGTTTTGGAGCGAACATCTCTTAGCCTCAATATTACGTATACTTTGCGTTACAAGAAAGGGAAAAACTAAGTGCAGCTGACTGAGAAAACTCGAACAATGGCGTAAGCAACGGGAGTAGGTACTTTCTGGAGGTAGAGGAAAGCTTTTGCCAGAAACGACACGCGTGGGATCTTTCAAAACGACATACCGCAAAGAAAAGAGCTTTCACCAGCGCCAGTCATGGCGAGGAGGGTAGAGGGAGTTATTGAAAACGGGCCAATCGGTCAGAAAAAGGACTACAATCAGAATCGGGACGATGGACAATCACTGGAGTCACCAACGCTAGACAAGTAGTGAACAAGATTTTTCGAGAGCTGGGAAGCTCTGAAAACCCATCGAGCTTCTCAAAGTTTTGGGAGTGACCGGCGATCTGAAAAAAATCTACCAAGTGATTGAAAATTATTTGGGAGAAGAAATGCCTTCTGAGCTGGATTACTGATGGCCTCATACGTGCTTAGAGATATCTTTTTCAGTATGCCATTATAAGTAAATTAGTATGCACTTGAGCTGATCAGTTTATATATAATTCGCGTCGAGTTCGAAAAATTCATCAAGATTTCACCATGCATTATTAAACTGTGACAGGATTATATCATGAATTTATATGATTATCACGTATAACACATCCCAAAATAGACAAAATTTTACATTTTTAGTCATCGTTACATTCTGGTTAATTATTTTGCAGATTTACGTACCTCATTGTATTGTATACATTACAGAATGCATCCAAATAAACTCGAAGGGGGGCTTTATCCGTCTCCTATCAAAATATGCCACAAAAACAATTGAAATGAAGATAATTCCCGACTTCGCATACGCTTCCACCAAAATTACCTGTTCAACGCTTCCGTTTTGATAGAGCGTTTAGTCTATTTTCTGGAGTGATAGAAGAATATTTCGGGTGTCAAGCTTGCGAAAATTCGTTCTTCCTCGATTACACAACCGACTACAACATAAACTAGTGATTCTTGTTTACGTCCCACAATCATGTGACCACCCACCGTCGCTGACGTGCTTCAATTTAACGAAACATTTTGACAACATACGACGGTAAAAAAACTAAGGCACCAACATTTCAAAAGGCGTGAACACTGCTGCTTTTGTAATAGGTTTTCACGAAAGGACATTTAAACTCAAGCTGGTTTAATCGTCAATTTCGACGAGTTATTCTATGAAACTGATAGCCCTCGGACTTGCGGGCCTGTTCAGCGGGTTGTAAAACAAAGTGCAGCCTCGGCAGTGTCACATGAAAAGGCCCAGAAGGCCTGTATGTATTTCGGGGCCTGTTTACATAATATGAGCTTAGTTTTGGCGGACAAATGTACTCATCCGACAATACTAACGAAATTGGCTGGTAAATGTAAACACAATTAGCATTGATGACAATTTCTGTTTACATTATGCTAATACCGCGCTGTATTGTCCGGATGGTGCTCATTGTCCGCTAGAATTCAGCGAATATGTAAACGGGCCATATGCATGAGCTAGTTCTAGCTGGACAATGCACTATTCCGAAAATACTAGCGCGATATTAAAGCATAAATATGTAAACAGAAATTTGTCATCTACTAATAAGTGCTTACATTATGCTTTAATATCACGCTAGTATTGTCGAATAGTGCATTGTCCACAATGTCCAATAATGGCCAGTCACAGTTTACATTCACTAGTTCTAGCGGACAATGCACTATCCGACAATACTAGCGCAATATTAGCACAATGTAAACGCTTATTATGGGCCGTTTATTCTTAGTATTCTGAGAAATGATATCTGACAATACTAGCGCGAATTAGCATAATGTAAACACAATTAGCCGATGACAATTCTTGTTTACATTGTGCTAATATCTGCGCTAGTAATTATCGCTATCATTGTCCAGAACTAGCTTATATTAAACGGGTCAGAGCTCTCACGTCGCTGGGAGCTAATTTGTGCTCCCTACGCAATCCAACGATTTATAGCCCATTTATACCTGCCAGTTTTAGATAATGCACTGTCCGACAATACTTGCGCGATATTAGCATAATGTAAACACTTATTAGCTGAGGACACTGTTTCATTGTGCCAATATCGCGCTAGTATTGTAGGATAGTGCATTGTCCGCTAGAACTAGCGAATAGTAAACGCATAATGAAAAGGGCATTCTCACTGCACTGCAAAGAAATTTTCTAATTTTCTTCAGGTGGGAAAGAGATAGAGTAAAATGTTCAATTATTATTATATGTTTCCCAATCACGCAAAAAAATTGCAGTCAAACTACCATTCCAAGGTTATTTAAGAACATGCACATGAGGATACTGGCCGTAAGATTTTCCTGACCAAACTTATGAGAATTTTTCATACGAATTGAACTATGAAAATCGTAGGATCTTTTTCGATCAATTCTAACTCTTTATTGGGCATCCAACGAGACAGACTTCAAGCGTCGGTGGCGGTGTAAACGACGCCTCCTAATCACGACGTCCATGGTTCGAAACGGATTACACTTTTTTTAACGAACTGAAAATATTTCATAAGATTGTCGTATGAAATGCATTCCATTAGAAAATCGTATGAAAATCAATACATTTTCTTGTGGCGAAATTTCAAAAGAGAAACGTATGATGTTCTTACGTCCAGTATCCTCAGTGCACTGACGATTTTCAGCAGATAACAAACCCGTTTGATTTTACTGAGAGAGTAATACGTAAATTGAAACGAAGTACACGAT